>NC_053161.1:49328876-49408876 GCF_016835505.1 Polypterus senegalus
CTAATTTAGCTCAGAGGCCAGTCATTATACCGGGCAAAAAAATCTGACCAGTCTCTAAAAGCTTGTTCTCTTCATATATGATCATTTGCATAGTCTTGAAGCAGTACTAAACAAGCCATGTTGCATCAGACTATCATGGTATAAGTAGGCTATAGGGCATGATATTTATAGCTCAAGGTATGCATTGAGTGAATCATGTCTTTGTTTTTACTGCGCTTTAGTTTCTAATCCTGAAAAGATGCAATAAGTAGGGTATTTAAACTGAAAAACAACTTTTCAGTGCAAGTACACAGCATTAACTCACTTAAAAAAGAACTATAGAGTCTATAAATCATATTCATCACATTTGAGGTTTAATATGTTCTTTATGTGACCACATATTGTAATAATGACCTGGTTATATGTTTTATTATATGCAGGATACATTATTAATTGCTTTGGCTGCATTTCCCTGATTAAGGGTGTTGTTATTCTAAACTTTCTTTAAAATTTTGCAATAAATATATACAAGTTTCTTGTCAAATTTTCTTTTATAAATCCCAACTATTGCGTGGAATGTTGCATACGCACATTTCAAGCCTCTTTTTGTGTATACACAAGTTTTATAAATCTGACCCCTGGTCATTTTACAAATAATGTCTGGCACATGTTTTATGTAGTTAATCTAGGCTATATTAGTTACTTCTGTAATAAGGACATATTTTTAATGAAAGGTATTTCCATAAACCCGCTCTTCCATTATTTAATATTCTAGTATTTACATAAATGGAATAATCATCTACTTGAATTTAATGTACAATTTAAATTCTTAACCAATGTTGGTTCTGCATTTTAAAGGTCATCCACAGAGAGATCAGATTCTATACATTAATATGTTGTAAGACATTTTACAGTAATCCTCGCACTTTCAAGGCTTCACTCTATCGCAGATTTTAAATGTAAGGCTGTTTCGCCTCTTTCTGCAGACAATGGGTCTTTAATTTATGGTACATGCTTCCTCAGTTTGTTTGCCCAGTTGATTTCATACAAGGGACGCTATTGGCGGATGGCTTAGAAGCTACCCAATCAGAGCATGTATTACATATTAACTAAAACTCCTCAATGATATAAGATATGCTTCCCGCGTGGTGCTTGAGATTGTTTGCTTCTCTCTATCTTTCTCGCTCTCTCTGCCTGTCGGAGGGGGTGTGAGCAGAGGGGCTGTTTGCACAGAGGACACGGACTCCTCTACAAAATGCCGCTTTTATCGCAGTGCTTCTGTATACTTAAAAGCACGTATTGATTTTTGATTGTTTGCTTTTCTTAGTGAGCGCTCTCTCTGACATTCTCTGCTCCTGATGGCGCTCCTTTGAAGAGAAGATATGTTTGCATTCTTTTAATTGTGAGACAGAACTGTCATCTCTGTCTTGTCATGGAGCACAGTTTAAACTTTTAACTAAAGAGTGTTATTTCATGTCTAGAGGGCTCTAATAATATTAACAGGGTGGGAGAGTTTATAAGGGCTTAAAATATATAAAAATAACCATACAAACATATGGTTTCTACTTCGCGGATTTTCACCTATCGCGGGTGGGTCTGGAACGCAACCCCCACGATCGAGGAGGGATTACTGTATATGGTTAGTGCTGCTATGGATAATTTCCACAATTAAAAATGCCAATGATACTAATGAAATTTAAGCTATTCATTGGGTTTTTAATTGTGGTGATTTAAGTTTCCATACTATAATATTGGTTAGATAAACACTTTCATCTATTTACAAGTAATGAATATAATTATTCAGTCCCATTGCATTTTATGAATAATGCATACCATGCATGTGTAATTTATGTAAAGTTAATATATATAGGCAGCAAGCATCATTTGGTTTTTAATACAGTAAGAATAAAAGCTAGTGTGCTCAAAAGAAAAAAGACAAATGTAAGTGCATACATAACATGATGGTTGTTGTCACTGTCAGCAGTGAAATGTAAAGCTTCAAAACACCATTTACAAGAATGTGCTTAGGATGGCATGTTTATTTTCAGACATAACAGAGGATGTATGATTTATAGACATTTCTGTAAAAAAAAAAATCAAACATCTTAAACCAATCAAAATGCTGTTATTACATGAACTGCATTTTTCTATAGTATATAGATACATCACAAAAAAAAGTCAGGAAATAGAGAGCAAAAACTTGTGAAATCTCCCTAGTAAATGTAACTGGACTGGTCACATAGTGAAGAATTGGAAGATTAAAGTTAATTTTATTAGAATAATAAATGTACAGGTGTTTTGCATTTAAAAAGAAATTTCTGGAAAAAATGAAAAATATGGATAAATAATATTTGCATAACCCAAAGACAAGATACAGTCAGAAATACAGATACTATATTGTAAAATCAATAAATAGTACAATTTCCTCTCAATACTAGATACAGAATGCACTACCTGGAAATTAAAAATGCAAAAATAAGGCTTTAGCAGCCAAAAATGATTTACTCAAAAAGGCCAAAACACCAACTAAAAAACTCTGACTCCTGACTAGTCTGACTCTCCTTGCCAAAAAATAATGAATCATGTCTTTGTTTTACTGCGCTTTAGTTTCTAATCCTGAAAAGATGCAACAAGTAGGGTATTTAAACTGAAAAACAACTTTTCAGTGCAAGTCACAGCATTAACTCACTTAAACAAGAACTATAGAGTCTATAAATCATATCCATCACATTTGAGGTTTAATATGTTCTTTATGTGACCACATATTATAATAATGACCTGGTTATATGTTTTATTATATGCAGGATACATTATTAATTGCTTTGGCTGCATTTCCCTGATTAAGGGTGTTGTTATTCTAAACTTTCTTTAAAATTTTGCAATAAATATATACAAGTTTCTTGTCAAATTTTCTTTTATAAATCCCAACTATTGCGTGGAAAGTTGCATGTAAGCACATCTAAATATATATCACGGATTTTTCTCTGGTTCGCCGCTTTCTGCAGACATGGGTATGGGTCTTTTAATTTATGGTACATGCTTCCTCAGTTTGTTTGCCCAGTTGATTTCATACAAGGGAAGCTATTGGCGGATGGCTTAGAAGCTACCCAATCAGAGCATGTATTACATATTAACTAAAACTCCTCAATGATATAAGATATGTTTCCAGCGTGGTGCTTGAGATTGTTTGCTTCTCTCTATCTTTCTCGCCTCTCTGCCTGACGGAGGGGTGTGAGCAGAGGGCTGTTTGCACAAAGGACACGGACGTTCCTCTACAAAATGCCGCTTTATCGCAGTGCTTCTGTATACTTAAAAGCACGTATTGATTTTTTGATTGTTTGCTTTTCTTAGTGAGCGCTCTCTCTGACATTCTCTGCTCCTGATGGCGCTCCTTTGAAGATTACATATGTTTGCATTCTTTTAATTGTGAGACAGAACTGTCATCTCTGTCTTGTCATGGAGCACAGCTTAAACTTTTGACTAAAGGGTGTTATTTCATGTCTAGAGGGCTCTAATAATGTTAACAGGGTGGGAGAGTTTATAAGGGCTTAAAATATATAAAAATAACCATACAAACATATGGTTTCTACTTCGCGGATTTTCACCTATCGCGGGGGGGTCTGGAACGCAACCCCCACGATCGAGGAGGGATTACTGTATATGGTTAGTGCTGCTATGGATAATTTCCACAATTAAAAATGCCAATGATACTAATGAAATTTAAGCTATTCATTGGGTTTTAATTGTGGTGATTTAAGTTTCCATACTATAATATTGGTTAGATAAACACTTTCATCTATTTACAAGTAATGAATATAATTATTCAGTCCCATTGCACTTTATGAATAATGCATACCATGCATGTGTAATTTATGTAAAGTTAATATATATAGGCAGCAAGCATCATTTGGTTTTTAATACAGTAAGAATAAAAGCTAGTGTGCTCAAAAGAAAAAAGACAAATGTAAGTGCATACATAACATGATGGTTGTTGTCACTGTCAGCAGTGAAATGTAAAGCTTCAAAATACCATTTACAAGAATGTGCTTAGGATGGCATGTTTATTTTCAGACATAACAGAGGATGTATGATTTATAGACATTTCTGTAAAAAAAAAAAAATCAAACATCTTAAACCAATCAAAATGCTGTTATTACATGAACTGCATTTTTCTATAGTATATAGATACATCACAAAAAAAAGTCAGGAAATAGAGAGCAAAAACTTGTGAAATCTCCCTAGTAAATGTAACTGGACTGGTCACATAGTGAAGAATTGGAAGATTAAAGTTAATTTTATTAGAATAATAAATGTACAGGTGTTTTGCATTTAAAAAGAAATTTCTGGAAAAAATGAAAAATATGGATAAATAATATTTGCATAACCCAAAGACAAGATACAGTGAGAAATACAGATACTATATTGTAAAATCAATAAATAGTACAATTTCCTCTCAATACTAGATACAGAATGCACTACCTGGGAAATTAAAAATGCAAAAATAAGGCTTTAGCAGCCAAAAATGATTTACTCAAAAAGGCCAAAACACCAACTAAAAAACTCTGACTCCTGACTAGTCTGACTCTCCTTGCCAAAAAAATAAAAAATTCAAAACAATCACCATTTAAAACTGATAATATTGCACCACAAACACAGTGCTCACTGATCTGCTTTCTTTCTCCAACTAAATTTCCTACAGGGTTCATATTCCCACATGCATGATGTCACATTTACCATTTCACATCTGTAGGGGATCCGTTGGCAGCTGCTGAGTCCATTTCGTGCACAAAAGGAGGACTATACATGGGCTCACAAGCAAAATCAAAATTGTGGACCTTAAGACGCCAGTGTCTGCAACAAGCAGACAAAGTGACTAAACAAAGAAAAATTTATATTACCCTAACTGCTAGGAGAATGCCACCTTAATATTCATTGTTCCCCTTTCAAATTTGAAGAAGGTAATGTTGTGGAGTCACAATAACATAAATTTACAATATTTTAATCAATCATAAAGAATATGAAAAGACTACTTCAGGAGAATGGTAAGGACTCTATAAGAATATTTCACATTTTACTTAAGTATACTGTTTTTGTTATTATGCAACATGACAAAAAGATATGCTAAGTGACATTTGCAGTATGAAGACTTTTATACACTGTGTTTCTGATATCTATACTAATAAAAGGCAAAGCCCTCACTCACTCACTCACTCACTCACTCACTCACTCACTGACTCATCACTAATTCTCCAACTTCCCGTGTAGGTAGAAGGCTGAAATTTGGCAGGCTCATTCCTTACAGCTTACTTACAAAAGTTGGGCAGGTTTCATTTCGAAATTCTACGCGTAATGGTCATAACTAGAAGCTATTTTTCTCCATTTACTGTAATGGAGTTGAGCTCGAAAGTCGTGGGGGGTGGAGTTTCGTGTGACATCATCACGCCTCCCACGTAATCACGCACTATGTAGAAAACCAGGAAGAGCTCCAAAAACCGCTGAAGAAAACATACATTATATAATTAAGAAGGCAGCGAAACAATTAGAAGCGAAGCGAAAGTGACATATAAAACCATATTCAGCGGCTCACATGAACTGACGCAGCGCAGACAAAAGCAACAGTTCCAAAGAGTGCTGAACAAAACTGAATTACACTGCTACGCTCAAATAGACAAACCACACGCGTGGCAATAGTAGAGGCTTCGCCTCTAGCCGCTTCCGAGGTTCGATTCCCGAGAGGGGATGCACTGAGTATGTACGCGCTTCCTGATACATTTTAGCCTCGCATCCCCTTGGTTTGAGACGTATGAAAAAATATGCGGTTAACGCAGAAAGACAGATCACCAATTGAAGCTTTATGAATAATGGATACTTTATTCGCGATCAATGATTGTTTTGGTAAAGCCATACTCAGTGTATTCATTAGATGAACGGTAAAAAGTAAGAGCGAGGGAGGATGACTTATTGAGGCACGCAGGCAAAACCACAATAGCACGCTGGCTCGATGTACTGTACTCGATCTGAATTGCGCGATCACATTTGAAAAATATATATTTTCAAGTTCTATTTAGTCCATATGTGTCAAACTCAAGGCCCGAGGCCACATCCGCCCGGCGTAATTATATCCGCCGCAAGATCATTTTATATATTATTGTTATTAATGGCCCGGGATATGAAGCGCTGGTAACACAATAAACTACAGATCCCATAATGCAGCGCTTCAGCTGCCTTGCCCAACACTTACGCGCTAATCAAGTCTAGCTTATGATGCTGCAAGTTATTGCGAAGCTAGCCCACACGATGCCAAAGAGAAAAGGTGATTCTGAACATAGAGCCTTTAAAAACCGATGGGAGGCTGAGTATATGTTTACTGACATTGCCGGTAAACCCGTGTGTCTCATTTGTGGAGCTAATGTGGCTGTAATTACAGAATTTAATCTAAGACGGCACTATGAGACAAAACATCAAGATAACCTGAAAGACCTGAATGCAATGCACAAGATACAGAAAGCAGAAGAGTTAAAGAAGAATCTGACACTTCAGCAGACGTTTTTACCTGTGCAAAATCACAAAGTGATTGCAAGTGAAGCTACTTTTATGGGAGACACAAATGCACCAGTGCAACTTGCCCCACTTTCCCTGTTGCCAAGTAATGTTGAACCAAGTCGGCACAACGGTGTTCCCAAATACGCACTTTGCTGATAAACTGAGCGCACTGCACTCAGTTCGCACGGCGCTTTGGTGACTTTGAAGAACAAAAAAAGAATTTTGAGTTGTTTCGAACCCATTTGCTGTCGATGTGGAAACTGCACCTGTGCAGATTCAGATGGAGGTGATTGAGCTGCAGTGTAATGGCACACTGAAGGCAAAGTACGATACTGCACGGCCCGCACAGTTTATTCACTCCATTCCCGCAGAAATGCTCCAGCTCCGCCTACATGCGGCTCGAACCTTGTGCATGTTTGGTAGCACATATCTGTGTGAGAAGCTCTTCTCAGTCATGAAGACTAACAAAACAGCACACAGGAGTCGCCTCACTGATGAGCACCTGCAGTCCATCCTGAGAATCTCCACAACACAGAACCTCACACCAAACATAAATGAACTTGTTGCCAAAAAAAGATGCCAGGCTTCCAGCTCTGATAAAATGACATAAGAGCAAAGACAACTGAATGATTTGATTTGTTATTGCTGAAAAGAACAAATTTTATTTATATTTCCAGGTTTTGTTCCGGAATAATATTGTGTCGACTAAATAAAAATTCCTTCTATTTAAAATTTAAATAGAACTTGAACATATACGATAGTTGTGTGTATGTACTGTATATATGTAGATATGTATGTATATATATGTTTATATATATGTGTGTGTATGTATATGAATGTGTGTATATGTAGATATATATATACAGTGGTGTGCAAAACTATTTGCCCCCTTCCTGATTTCTTATTCTTTTGCATGTTTGTAAAATGTTTCTGATCATCAAACACATTTAACCATTAGTCAAATATAACACAAGTAAACACAAAATGCAGTTTTAAATGATGGTTTTATTATTTAGGGAGAAAAAATCCAAACCTACATGGCCCTGTGTGAAAAAGTAATTGCCCCTGAACCTAATAACTGGTTGGGCCACCCTTAGCAGCAATAACTGCAATCAAGTTTGCGATAACTTGCAATGAGTCTTTTACAGCTCTGGAGGAATTTTGCCCACTCATCTTTGCAGAATTGTTGTAATTCAGCTTTATTTGATAGCATGAACCGCCTTTTTAAGGTCATGCCATAGCATCTCAATTGATTCAGGTCAGGACTTTGACTAGGCCACTCCAAAGTCTTCATTTTGTTTTTCTTCAGCCATTCAGAGGTGGATTTGCTGGTGTGTTTTGGGTCATTGTCCTGTTGCAGCACCCAAGATCGCTTCAGCTTGAGTTGACGAACAGATGGCCGGACATTCTCCTTCAGGATTTTTGGTAGACAGTAGAATTCATGGTTCCATCTATCACAGCAAGCCTTCCATAGCACCAAAACAACCCCAGACCATCACACTACCACCACCATATTTTACTGTTGGTATGATGTTCTTTTCTGAAATGCTGTGTTCCTTTTACGCCAGATGTAAAGGGACATTTGCTTTCAAAAGACTTTTGTCTCATCAGTCCACAAGGTATTTTCCCAAAAGTCTTGGCAATCATTGAGATATTTCTTAGCAAAATTGAGACGAGCCCTATGTTCTTTATGCTTGTGGTTTGTATATATATATGGTGGATATGTATATATGTATGGGGTCTTTGTATCGGATATATATGGGAAGGTTCACCATATGTTTATATGTGTGTGTGTGTGTATATATATATGATAGATCTCAATTACTTCTGTTCTCATTCATGTTCCTATATATATATATGTCTACTTCTCAGCAACACTCATCACTGGCTATGGAAATAACAGTGACAAAACAATTACATTGACAATTATGTTTGTGTTATTTTCAAAATGTTTCAGAAACTTTTCTTTTGCACACCACTGTATGTATATATATGTGGATGTATATGTATATATGTATGTATATGTATATATATATGTTTATATGTGTGTGTGTGTGTATATATATATGTATATATATATTGCTCATCACTTTAACACACTATGTTTCCTTTTCTTTTTCATTGCTTCTTTAACACACTACTTCTCTACTTCTCACAAGTGGCGGGTATTTTGCTATACAGCGTATATGTATGTGTGTATATATATATATATATATATATATATATATATATGTATATATATATAACTGTGTATATATATATATGTATATACAGTATATATGTCTATATTTGTATATGTGTATATGTATATATGTATGTATATGTATATATATATATGTATGTATATATGTATATATGTATATATATGTTTATATATGTGTGTGTCTGTGTGTATATATATATATATATATATATATATATATATGCCAGCAACACTCATGACAATGACAAAACAATTACATTGTCAATCATGTTACGTTATTATTAAAATGTTTCCTTGTCACCGCTGCTGTTTGCGATTGCCATTGAACCACTGGCAATACATTGTCGAAATACTGACCAGATAAAGGGGATTTGCAGAGAAGGACTGGAACAGAAAATCTCATTATATGCAGATGATATGGTACTGTATATATCGACCCAGAAAATTCTGTGCCTGCAGTCTTAGCAGCACTCACAGAATTTCAAAAGATCTCTGGTCTCAGAATTAATCTGAATAAAAGTGTACTCTTTCCAGTGAATTCTCAAGCATATAATATTAGATTAGACACCCTACCTTTTATCATTGCTGAACAGTTTAAATACCTCGGGTAAACATCACAAGTAAACATAAAGCTCTTTATCAACAAAATTTCGCCGTCTGCATGGAAAAAATTAAACAAGACTTGCATAGATGGTCAACCCTTCATCTCACACTAGCTGGAAGAATTAACACTGTTAAGATGAATATTCTTCCTAAGCTCCTTTTTTTATTTCAAAACATCCCAATATACATTAATAAATCATTCTTTAAGCAATTAGATTCAACAATAACCTCATTTATTTGGAATTCAAAACATCCACGCATCAAAAGAGCGACCCTACAAAGACAAAAGGCAGAAGGCGGCATGGCTCTACCTAACTTCCAGTTTTATTACTGGGCAGCAAATATACAGGCGATAAGAACCTGGACACAAATAGAAGAACATACACAGGCATGGACCGCAATAGAAGTAAAATCCTGCAGTACTTCTTTGTATTCCTTGCTCTGCGCTCCAATAAACACACGCTATCGGCAATACACTAATAACCCAATTGTGCTCCACTCACTTAGAATCTGGAACCAATGTAGAAAGCATTTTAAGACGGAGAAGCTTCTATCTGTGGCACCCTGCAAGAGAACCACCTCTTTCAACCTTCACAAACATATGCAGTTTTTAATATCTGGAAAAATTTGGAATTAACTTGCTTAGAGATCTTTATATAGACAACGTCTTTGCATCCTATGAACAATTACATTCCAAATTTAACATTCCAGCTACACATTTCTTTCACTATCTTCAAATCAGGAACTTTGTTAAACAGAACCTTCCAGATTTTCCTCATCTTGCACCCTCATCCACGCTGGAAAAATATTGCTCAATCTCAAGAATTAGACTCCATCTCTACAATATATAAAATCATTTTACAATCCCTTCCTTTCAAAGATCCAAGAGGACACTGGGAAAAAGATCTCTCAATTAATATATCAGAAAAGGAGTGGAAAGTAGCAATGCAGAGAATTCACTTGAGCTCCATATGCGGAAAGCATACAATTATACAACTCAAAATTATATATCGAGCACATCTGTCTCGACTAAAACTCTCCAAAATGTTTCCAGGGCATGATCCAACCTGTGAATGTTGTAACCAAGCCCCAGCCTCAACAGGTCACATGTTCTGGGCCTGCACCAAATTAACATCATTCTGGACAAAAAATTTTAATTACCTTTCAGACAGCCTTGGACTCACAATCCCACCAAACCCATTAACAGCTGTGTTTGGGGTTCTTCCAGAGGGCTTAAAGTGGAGAAAGACAAACAAATTGTGATTGCATTCACTACACTGTTGGCACGCAGACTTATTCTGATAAACTGGAAGAACCCAAACTCTCCTCTTTTAAGTCAGTGGGAAACTGATGTGTTATATTATTTGAAATTGGAAAAATCAAATACTCAGTTAGAGGATCTGTACAGACTTTTTCAAAACAGGGCAGGATCTAATCAGTAATATTTTAAAATAAGTTTATAAAGCACAGAGAATTTATTAATTTAGGTATGTTTACAAATCTTAAATTTTCCGACATTTGGCTTGCTCTCTCTCTCAGGGTGGGGATCGATCTGTTCTTAACTCAATTCTTCTTTTGTAAAACTTGATTGCTTTGTATGGATTGTAATAAAATTAATAAAAAATATTAAAAAAAAAAAAGTTTCCTTTTCTTTTTACTTCTCCGCTGCCAAGCGCGGGTATTTTGCTATATATATAGATATATATATATATAGATAGATATGACAACAACACTCATATCAATGACAAAACAAGTACATTAACAATCAAGTTACGTTATTTTTTTAATTTTTCCTTTTCTTTTTCATAACTTCTTTAACACACTACTTCTCCGCTGCGAAGCGCGGGTATTCTGCTAGTATCAAATATAGCTGAAAATTTCTAAAACTTGGTTAGAGGTTTGACAATTCCACAACCCACCTTATTTTATCTCTATACTGCATATTTTGTATGCTTCATGATGTATGTGGTTCATTATTCAAATTAAAATGAAATGTATAACAAATCAGATCATCTTCAATGAGCAGCACGAAATTGAAATTCTAGAACTATATAATCTGTTGTTTACATTAATGGCCAGTAAACTACAGTGAATGCTCTAGATTTTAACTTGGCACCTCATCAACCCTCTAATATGTTATGATTTCATCAAGTAAGGCATCAACACTATAGCACTTTTTGCGCACACTGGGAGACATAGTGATTTGAAGCCAACGTTTATTAAGTCAGTTATTCTGTGAAAGACTTCTCTGATCATATTACATGTGTATTAGACTGTGTCTTTTATCTGTTTAAGGATTTAAAGCCAGCTCTGCTCACACCATATTTTTAGCCATCAGGTTCTTATACTGCCAAGTAAATGTAATGCCATAACCTGTAACTAGGCAGCACAGTGGAATGCCACCTCACATCCCCAAGAGACTGGAGTTTGATTTGTGCCCAGTTACTGTCTGCGTGGTATATGCAAATAATTAATAATGTACAGATAATTTTGGGTTTTCATTTATGTTAATTCGTTTCTACTATGTTTTATGTGTGCTTAAACAAATCTACATTTTTATATGAACTAATTCTGTTTGTAGTAATTTGTAAAAATCTATTTTTGAATTTTACGTGAGAACTTGTCACTGCGCCCTATCTTATTTTTTACAAAAATAATGTGAAATGGAATGATCATATTGTAAGTTTTTTGCCCCAAGTATTATAGTTTGTTTCACCCAGGACAGATTAATTGGTGTCTCTAAATGACCCTATCTGACTGAGTAAGGGGTCTGTTGGGTTTATTCACTATACTGCACTGAATACTGCGAAATACTAAATCGGAATAAAGTAGCTTTAGAAAGTTATAGTTGATAGGGTTAGTTAAATTACTTATTAACTCATTTGTTAACAAAATTTACTTATGTCACTTATCTTATTAATATAAGATTCTCAAATCCAATTAATCAGGGTCACAGAGTTTATCTTTAATCTTTATTTGTGCTTGTTATTATTTTTGTCTAATATTGCAGTTCCATTGCTTTTAAGCTTCTCACCTTTTGCAGTATTCTTATGTTTTATTTACCATGTTAACTTGTCTATTCCTGTTTATATTCTTTTTTGTACCAGCTCCAATCCATTTTGTTCATGTAACCATGGTACAGTATATCCATGAGCTGCTTTTCTACTGTTATAGGATATATAAAACACAATTTGTTAAGCTACTGTTGGCTGCTGACGAGGATATGTCTGGACATTGCTTGAGGGCAGTGTGTGCTATTATCTGTGGTAATCAGGGGATCCCATTTGTGCCTCAATGTTGGATGAACACTAAAATCACTGCTCTGAAAATCTGGACTATGCAATAAATTAGCTTATAGAGGATGATGTCAGCAAGGATATGTATACAAAAATGCATCATATATCTATATGCAATCTGCACTTAAAAGCCGTGCTATTTTGATTTTTTGACCAGCATCACATAGAACAATCACTTTTCATGACACCTAGATACTTGGATGATGTTTTTTGAACTGCTACAATGGCTATTTCATCATATGGATTAAGAACAAATTTGCCAAATTGTTGTTCTGTCAGAGAGAAAAAAGGCAGAAAGAAAGAAAACATACTTTCCAATTAAATTTCAGATAACTGGATAACAGTTCATCTGGATCTTAACATAGGCAAGCCCAGACGTCACTGCTATAAAAAATGTCAAAACGTGATGAAGTGATGGAGTGAAGTAAAAAAGATTCAAGCAAATTTCCACACCGGAGGGTCAAAATGTACAGGTAGAAAACAAAGTAAAAACAAACTTCTAAATCGTAGCCACATGTCTTTACCACAAATCAATTACCAGGAGACAAGAGAAGAAAGAAAATTACTTGATGTGGTAATTCCTATTTATGTTTACATTTTTGGAGCTTTCCTGAGGCTTTAAATAAGTTTTTTTTTTTCTGGTGTTTTCTGACCCAAATAATGTGTTTCTGACATCTTTTTTTTCATTTGGAAACCTTATTTAAAAACATTTTACATTATTTTTGATGCCATTTTGTTTTTCCAATGGGTGGCTCCATTTTCAGGGTTTTGTCACAGTCGTTACCATAGTAACACATCCCACAATGCTTTGTATGGTGTGATGTCATCATTATCGTGACTATATAAAGAGCACCACTGGTAGCTCTGCTTTTATCTGAGACAGAATTTTTCTTCTTGTGAGCTACATGTTTTTTTGAATGTGAAATTATGTGATATGGGAATTTTGCTGTGGACTTTTATTTTGATTTGGGGTTTTTTTTGTTTCTTTGGTGTCTGGTTTTGATGTCTGCTGTTTCTTTATTTCTTATTTATCTATTTGGGAAGAGAGGGAATTGAACAGGAAGGTGAAAAAAATGAAAGAAACAGATCTTTCAGATATTTACAATGATGTTTAATTCAGCAGGGCATTTAGCTAAAGAAATAAGGCTACTGAAAGGGGAGCAGAGCACAGATAATACTTATGAAAATGAAAAAAATATATACATATATTAGTGTGGGAAAGTATGTTTAGGCAGTCTGTGGGAAAGTATGTTTAGGCAGTCGAACCTTTTGTGAAAATCTGTTTACTGTTCCTATGATTTTGAATAACAGGGAGGTTTCTGCATTAATTGATTGTGGACACCTGAGGATTTTATTAGTGAGTCATTGTTAAAGGAACTTTGGATCTGTCTGATTGATTTAAAGTTCAAATTATGGGTAGTACTGATTGATGGTAAAATCATTGAAAGTAGGTCATTAGAATTTATATCTCTTCCATTACAGTTTCAAGTAGGTCTATTCCATAAAGAAATTAACCCTATTTGTGTTATTCAGTCATCCATTTGTCACAAAAATAGAGCTCCTGGTGTAATGAAAATTGTTTTAATATTAATCTTTCCACCTGAATTAGTGAATTCTAAGACCTATTTAGCAAATGTTTACCTAAAAAGTTACCACCTTATACAGAACATGACATCCAGTGCATTATTACTTAATACTTCTCTCCCTAAGTGGAGAATTTATGCTCTCAATGAAATGGATTCTTTAGTTGTGTAAGAATATATTAAGGATTTATTTAGAAAATTTGATTATTGTGCCATGCAGTAGGGAGACCTTTTTTTTTCTTTGTTAAGAAAAAAAGATGATAATAAGAAATAGAACCAAATTACAGTCGATTATTATTTCCTTTCCCTTATCTCTTCTTTGCTCAATCAAGTCACTGGTTCAAATGACATTTATGATCAGTTATGTGAGAAAGCTAAAGTCTTTACTGCATACTCCATGGCGCTTCACGAAAGCAGTGACAAAAATGACACTACGCAAAAAGCGACTTTCACTAGGGGTGTTAATTCCCACTTTGATGTGACTGAAGAATTGCAAAATTTATGTTCAACTAGGCTGACCCGCCTTTTAAGTTGACCACTTCTTAAGGCAATTCAATATGTAGATCAATTTGATATTTTATACAAACTCATTAATTTGGTTATATTGCATTTGAGCGGTATTACTTTAATACTTGTAGTTTCTGTTATTTTTGTGATGAAATTTTAACTTTTTTTCTATATTGAGGTCGCCCCTTTGAACTCCCCTGATATTTACTACACGGTGAGGCATTTGTACTCCATCAACATTAATTATTTCCAGAGACATAATTTTGTCTATTTTTCTAGTGCATCGCACACAAAAGCAAGGGTACGATGGGAGCACCAGAACTCTGCTCACATCATGTCGCTTCGTACCGCAAGCTGCAAGTAGTAAGTCTGTGATAAGCGGAATACCGCTACGCTTTCCACTCACGGGATGGAAGGACAATCCTGACCGTTTTATATAGTAAGAAAGAAGAAGAAGATATTGCACAGTCTGGAGTAGAAAATCATCTTTTACCTGGAAAAACGAAACTACAAATCCCATCGTGCATTGCAAAATGGACGGGGTGTGTATGAAACTCCGCGCCTGCGTAGCACTCATGGGATGGAAGGACAATCCCGACCGCTTTTATATAGAAGGATGCATGGCACTGTACTACAGACAAAGATATGTAAATCAGCTTCTGTTTTTTATGCAGCTGAGCGTGCTGGTTTGCCATGGAACAAAGTGGTAGGCATCACCACAGATGGAGCTCCGTTCATGACAGGCAAACAAAATGGACTGGTAGCGTTATTGTTCTGTTGGGAAAAATGGCGCCTCTGTTAGGCTCTGCCTTTGCGTTCGTCTTGCCCCGCTCATTGAGGTTGTGGGATATTTTTGTGTTTTTTGTTTATTTTGTGGCACTAGTCATACGCGGTTTTCCAGCCGCGTTAGTGTACGATCGCATTTCATTGATCAACATTAGATCAGCAATGGAAAACTTCTCTAAGCATTACAACTATACCTTTTTTCCTCCGCCGTTTATGAATGCTACGTTTTTCAGCGGCTTTTCCTCTCTGTTGGTTAACGGCACCCGAGTCAACCTGCAGTCCGCCGGAGGAAAGCGTGGAAAAAAGGCAGGTGTACATGCGAGGTTTCGGCGTCTATGGCGCTGTGTTTCTGATGTGGATCATCCATCTTTATCTAAGGATTATCTGAGAAGGCCGACGTGCTTGAGACCTGTTCTGCCGGGATTACCTGACGTGTTGCTTCCCGCTCCCCGTCCGAGACGCCGAGTTTGCCGAGGGAGTAATCCCGGACTTCTCCGTGCTATCCCTCATATTCCAGGAAATGCTAATTTGACGGCCGCTGTTTCTATGACTCTGCCAGCTAAGGTAGCACTGATTAATGCACGCTCTATCGCAAACAAGTCATTTATTTTGAATGACTTTTTTACTAGTAATAATTTGGATTTTATGTTCCTGACAGAGACTTGGCAGCGTGATTCTGATTTTACTAATCTGATAGAGTTGTGTCCCGAGGACTGCTCTGTCATTAGCACACCGCGGCACACTGGCCGTGGAGGTGGGATCGCCATGGTTTTTAAGAAGTTATTTGTATGTCATTTTATTCCTACCATTTCATATAAGACTTTTGAACTTCAGATTGTTAAAGTTGGCGTGTAACCCCAATATATTGTATTTTAATTTATCGTCCACCTGGTGCGATTAGTCCTTTTCTTACTGATTTTCAAGATTTTTTATCCACCATTATTAAGATGGATAGAATAGTAATGCTTGGTGACTTTAACATCCATGTGGATGATATTTTATGTAGTGTGGCTTCTGAATTTCTGTGTATCACCGACTCTTTTAATTTTGTACAACATGTTGTTGGCCCTACTCATAGTGGGGGACATACATTGGATTTGGTTTTTTCTTATGGAGTTGGCTTGAATGATGTTACAATTTGTAATGTAACCTTTAGTGATCATAAGTGTGTTTTGTTTGACTTGTTTTCAAATTTAGAGCTGTCACCCTGTGTTAACTCTAGGCGTACTCGTTTTATTAATGAGTCAGTGATCAATCAGTTTGCTGATTTATTTGTGGCATCTGATGCCGGCAGTAATATTGATAATGTTGAGTTAGCAGTTCAATGTTTTAATGACCATTGTACTGATATTTTGAATAAGATCGCTCCTCTTAAGATCAGGCAGCATTCTGTTACCCACTCAGTTCCTTGGATGAATGACTCCATTCGTAATCTTAGGCGTTCCTGCCGAAAAGCCGGAGCCTATGGAAGTCTACTAATCTGGAAGTTCATCATTCATACTTAAAGGATTTACTTGCTTCTTTTAATTCTTTGGTTAGGGATGCTAGAACAGCATACTTTTCTAATCTCATTCAGACTCACAAGCGTAATCCCAAAGTGCTATTTGATACTATTCACAATATTATTTCTCCATCTCAATCTGTTACTCAGGTTTTTTCTGACAGTGAATGTAATAATTTTCTTAGGTTTTTTATTGACAAGGTTAATGTTGTTCGGGCTAATATTGCTCCAGCTGTCTTACCTAGTGCTCTTCTTTACTTATGTTCTGAGTCTTTTGTGTTCTCAGAAGTTTCACTTTCGGATCTTTCTGACTTGCTCAGGAAGATGAAACCTTCATCATGTACTACTGACCTGTTGCCAACATCATTAATGTTAAAATCTTTGAGTTTTATTGGTCCGTGCCTTTTGAATATCATAAACTGCTCCTTGAGATCTGGTGTGGTCCCGTCGTATTTTAAACATGCTGTAATTCAACCGTTGTTGAAAAAATCTAATTCTGATGCCTCTATTTTGAGTAATTACAGGCCAGTTTCAAAACTACCTGTTATTGCCAAAGTTTTAGAAAAGGTGGTTGAACAGCAACTTTGTACCTTCTTAGAAAAGCAGGGGATCTTTGATTCTTTTCAATCTGGTTTTCGGAGGCGACATTCTACAGAAACAGCTCTTCTAAAAGTTTTTAATGATCTTTTAACACTAGAATTACCAGAGCCTACGAAAAAACTCGTAATTCCGTCCCACCTTAAACTGCTTCTTAAATCCCTTCACACCTCTCCGCCAGCGCCCTTTGTCTTCTAAATGTGCTGATAAAGAGAAGCCGGCTATTCCATCCCCCCACCAATTTAGAACGTGCACGAACTTCTCTCAGCTCATGCCTTGATTGAGTATCTGGGAGTGAAGTGGAGTTTTAGAGTGAAATAATAGATCGTTGTTTGGAACACACGCATTTCATGTCTGTTCCGTTTCTACAGCAATCTGTGTCAACACATTGTTAAAACAGAAACTTTTTTTATATTCTAGTAGTAGATGACAAAATGTAGGCATAAACTATATAATGTATGAAGCCTGAAGTCCAAATAGCAAAGAAACATTTTCACAAGAATAACACAATTGCACTTTTATTCAAACATATAACTGCAGAAAGAAAAGCCGCCTTAAAATGCGACATTGACATCAGTTTACTATAATTGACTCCGTGGTTCAATAGATACAGCGCCCGCTTGGGGGTCAGGGGTTCGATCCTGCGCTCCTCCCTTTTGAGAAGTAAACTGTTCTTAGTCTTACTGTTTTAGTATAAAAACATACATTTGATTTCAGTCTGTAACAGCCGGTGCAATTTATGATCTTTTTAAAGGTTAGCTTTTTTTTTTTTATTATTCACTTTTCACTCTCTCAATCGCTCAGAATCAATCCATACAACCCCATCTGACACGGCTGTTTTCACTAAAGACGCTTATAGCTCTGCAGTGTACCACGATGCATACTAACGCCCCGGTTCTGACACACAAACGCTGGCGAAGCTGCCTTCTTCATATCTCACCGTCACTTGCTTTTCGTTTTATTGAGTGTTCCTGCCAGTCCCCGCATGTTGCTGTATGCTTTTTCTTTTGCACCCCAGGACATGCAGAAGAAAGAATGGTAAAGACCAGTAACTTCGGCGCTATATGCAATCATCAGACACTCCCCATCTGCCCGTGTCGCTCAAACACAGGAACATATATTGGTGTAAAAGTATAACAAAAGTGCACTTTTATTCAAGTGCACTTTTTCCATCGCCTTTTCCTGTAAGAAGCAATGTACACACTTCTCTCTATGCTGTGGTTTCTATTACACACCTGAAAGAAAGACAATATATGTGAAAATATAATCGCACTAATGCAATATTATTTGAAAACGAACAGCGCCAGATCGGTGTGAATTTATGCAGGAACTGGAAATTCTCTGATGCGGGACCTTCCCCCAGGAAGAAGAAAGTACAGTGTCAGGTGCTCATTCAGTGTAATAGAAACCATAGCACAGAGAGGTGTGTACACGGCAACAAGTACACGTGTCGTAAATGTAGGAAGGACGGTCCTTGGGTGTGTGGGAACTGTTAATATGTGAATGTGATGATTTTATATAGCACGGAATGAAAATCTTCACTTCTTAGCATTGCACCATGCAAGATGTCGTATCAATCGCCTACTGTATCTTGCTTTCTTTTTCTTCGGTTATACAGGTAGTTTTGAATAAAAGTGCACTTGTTTTGTTTGAAATGAAGTGTCTGCGTGCACTTTTCGTGGCATTACACGTGTATTTTTGAGCATGCCCGTTTGAGCAGTATAAAAGTATTGAAAAGTATAACAAAACAACGGGCAGATGGGGAGTGTCTGATGATTGCATATAGCGCCGAACTTACTGCTCTTTACTATTCTCTCCTCTGGAGTACTAAAGAAACAGAATACAGACGCGCTATAGCTCTGTGCTGTACCACGATGCATACTAACTTTACCATTCTTTCTTCTGCATGTCCTGGGGTGCAAAAGAAAAAGCATACAGCAACATGCGGGGACTGGCAGGAACACTCAATAAAACTGAATAAAAAGAAAAGCAAGTGACGGTGAGATATGAAGAAGGCAGCTTCGCCAGCGTTTGTGTGTCAGAACCGGGGCGTTAGTATGCATCGATCTGACGCTGTTCGCTTTCAAATAATATTGCATTAGTGCGATTATATTTTCACATATATTGTCTTTCTTTCAGGTGTGTAATAGAAACCACAGCATAGAGAGAAGTGTGTACATTGCTTCTTACAGGAAAAGGCGATGGAAAAAGTGCACTTGAATAAAAGTGCACTTTTGTTATACTTTTACACCAATATATGTTCCTGTGTTTGAACGACACGGGCAGATGGGGAGTGTCTGATGATTGCATATAGCCGGTTACTGGTCTTTACCATTCTTTCTTCTGCATGTCCTGGGGTGCAAAAGAAAAAGCATACAGCAACATGCGGGGACTGGCAGGAACACTCAATAAAACGAAAAGCAAGTGACGGTGAGATATGAAGAAGGCAGCTTCGCCAGCGTTTGTGTGTCAGACCCGGGCGTTAGTATGCATCGTGGTACACTGCAGAGCTATAGGCCTTTAGTGAAAACAGCCGTGTCAGATGGGGTTGTATGGATTTATTCTGAACGCACTGAGAGAGTGAAAAGTGTTACAGACTGAAATCAAATGTATGTTTTATACTAAAACAGTAAGACTAAGAACAGTTTACTTCTCAAAAGGGAGGAGCGCAGGATTGATTCCCAAGCGGGGGCTGTATCTATTGAACCACGGAGTCAGTTATAGTAAACTGGTGTCAATGTCGCATGTTAAGGCGGCTTTTTCTTTCTGCAGTTATATGTTTGAATAAAAGTGCAATTGTGTTATTCTTGTGAAAATGTTTCTTTGCTATTTGGACTTCAGGCTTCATACATTATATAGTTTATGCCTACATTTTGTCATCTACTACTAGAATATAAAAAAAGTTTCTGTTTTAACAATGTGTTGACACAGATTACTGTAGAAACGGAACAGACATGAAATGCGTGTGTTCCAAACAACGATCTATTATTTCCACTCTAAAACTCCACTTCACTCCCAGATACTCAATCAAGGCATGAGCTGAGAGAAGTTCGTGCATGTTCTAAATTGGTGGGGGATGGAATACCCGGCTGCTCCGAGCTTCTCTTTATCAGCACATTTAGAGAACAAAGGACGCTGGCGGAGAGGTGTGAAGGGATTTAAGAAGCAGTTTAAGGTGGGACGGAATTACGAGTTTTTTCGTAGGCTCTGGTAATTCTAGTGTTAATTGCGGCTGATGCAGGCAGGTGCTCTGTACTTATACTGTTAGATCTTACCGCAGCTTTTGATATGGTAGACCATCAGATCTTAATTAATAGATTAGAGCTGTTAGGTGTCTGTGGCTCTGCTTTGGACTGGTTCTCCTCTTATTTGTCAAATAGGAGTTTCTCAGTCGGTCTGGCTGGTTTTTCATCTGACTCTGCTCCTTTGACATGTGGAGTGCCACAGGGATCGGTTCTTGGACCTGTACTTTTCTCTTTATATATTCTTCCCTTATCACAGATTCTTAACTCTTTCAAAGACATCTCGTATCATCTGTATGCAGATGATATACAGCTCTATTTTTCATTTAAGCCTAACCAAATTAATACTTTGGTCACTTTAGTTGATTGTCTGTCTGAGGTTAACGACTGGCTCAGTAGTAATTACCTGCAGTTGAATTCAGGAAAACTGAGGTACTAATTGTTGCTCCTCCTGTTCTTCATTCTGAGATCAGTTTAAAATTATCTTCTGTCTCTCCTGTTATTAAGTCGAGTCTACGTAACCTTGGGGTTATTTTTGACCAGTCCCTGACACTTGATGAGTATGTACGGTCAGTCAGCCGCTCGTGTTTCTTTCATTTAAGAAATCTTTCAAAACTAAGAAATGTTGTTTCTAAATCAGAATTGGAGATGCTTGTTCATTCTGTTATTTCTTCACGGCTTGATTACTGTAATGCTCTCTTTACAGGTTTGAGCAAGTCCTCTCTGTCACGCCTCCAGTTAGTTCAAAATGCAGCTGCCAGGCTCCTAACTCGTGCTAGCCGGAGTGATCATATCACTCCCATTCTGTACACACTGCACTGGCTCCCAGTGTTTTATAGAATTCATTTTAAAATTTTGGTACTCACTTTCAGAGCTTTGCATGGACAGGCCCCTGAGTACCTAACCAGCCTGCTTCAACGCCATACAGCTTGCCGAACTCTAAGATCTGGTCAACAGGGCCTTTTAGTTGTCCCACGCACTCGGCTAAAAACTCGTGGGGACCGTGCCTTTCAGTCTGTGGCACCAAGACTATGGAACAGCCTGCCTTGTTGTCTGCGTGGAGTCGAGTCTGTTGATTCTTTTAAAAAACAACTAAAAACATTTCTTTTTAAACAAGCTTTTAATTAGTGCTAAATAGTTCAGTTTGTTTATTTATTGTTTTTTTTTTTTTACTGCTTTTGTTTATGTTTTTCCTTCAACTGTTTGTATTTATTCTGTATTTGCTGTTCAGCGCTCTGTGACCTCTTGTCTGTGAAGGGCGCTATATAAATAAACTACTACTACTACTACTACTACTATTGTAATTGAAATTAGAAGAGGAAAAGACAGATCCAGCAATAGTTTTACATTATAGTTTAGCATTATTCGACTGTGCAGGAAATGCTTAAAATTTGAACACATCATATCTGTTGTTTTGAAATGTATTAATTACATCAGGTCAAGGAGTTTACAGCATCTCCAGTTCAAAGCCTTTTTAGAAGAAATTGAGTCAACTTATGGTGATGTACTTTACCAAGTTGCGCTGGCTCAGCAGGAAAAATATCCTAAAGGGAGTTTTTGTGTTGAGAACAGAGGTGAAAAATTTCATGGCAGAGGGCAAAATGGATGTTCTGGAGTTGGAAGATCCACAATGGGTCTTGGACCTTGCTTTCTTAGTGGACATTACACAGGAGCTGAACATAACTTAACTTGAAGCGCCAGGGCCCTGATCAGCTCCTCACAGCAGCTTATGAAAGTGTGAAAGTCTTCACCACAAAATTGAAATTATGGAAAACACAGCTTTCTGCCAAAAATCTCACTCTTTTCCCAAAACGTAGATCTCTTATGAAGGATGGCACAGCATTCAGGAGTGATACATGTACATCTGCAGAAATAGAACAAATGGATTCAGGTATTGCATGTGTTAGGTTAATTCAAAGTTTTGTTGATTTATTTAAATTAATTTAATGAAAAATGAATTGCACATTTAGTCATGGGAGTAAAAATAGATTTAAAGAATATTATCTCTTGATGCATGTGTCCCCTGTATGACATGACAATACCAGCAGTGGCCAATTTGAGTTTAAGACCACTGCTATAGATCAATCAAATAAGATTTCTGCAATTTTGAATTAGAAAACACCTGAGAATGTAAAACAAGTGCACCATTTTGCAGGGTCTGCCAACTATTACAGATGTTTTAGATGGAACGTTAGCTCTGTATTCATTCCCATCATTTCTCTGACCAAGAAATTTAAGACATTTGCTTGGAATTTTTGTTAATTTGTGACCCCCTCTTGAGACATACTGACCCTTCCTATCAGTTTGTTTTAGAAGTAGACACATTCAGTAGTGGTGTGGGAGTGGTTTTTCTCAATAATATTCTGGTTGGGATCTAATTTACCCATGTGCATTTATCTCGAAAAAATGATATTACTATAATATGGGTAATTGTGAACTTTTAGCTACATAAAAGTAGTTTTAAAAGAATGAAGACACTGGTTGGAAGGGACAAAATACCAATTCATCAGCTACACTGATCACAAGAACTTTGATTATTTAAAATGTGATAATTGAATGAATGCTTGACAAGATAGATGGGTGTTTTTGCATGGGTTCAATTTTATAATCTCCTATCACTCAGGTAAAAAAAATTGAACAGTGGATGCTGTGTCACATATTTTCAAACTTGATAATAGTCCAGGTAATCCAGAGCCAATCTTACCATCCAATAAATCTGTAGGAGCTACTATTTCATTCTCAGTCCCACTTCTTGAACACCAAATTTGGGCAGCTCAATCCTTTGTCCCCATCTCCAACAAATTGCCACCTGAGGTTTACTATGTTTCTGCACATGTGCACAGCAAGGTACCAGATTATGCTTATGGCAGTAACATGTTTGAACACCCATTAGTTTCACAGACATTGCACATACATAATATCTGAAATGGGAAATATCCAAAAGGAGACAAAGGATTATATTTTCACTTGTGAAATCTGATGTGCAAAATCCTCCTAAGGATTACCCATTTGGTTATTATGATCTATTCCATGTCCCTTTAATTCTTGGGAAGCTATCTCCATGGATTTCAAATATGGATCTAGAACAGATGGAAAAGAGAAATATTTCTAATGTACAGTTAATTCAAATTATAATGATTGTAGTGACTTTTCACCCTAAGTTGAATTTGCCAGAAATTTCATGTATCACACGGTATTTGAGATGTCAAGCATGACATATGAGAAGTTGCTTCAGGATATTGAAAACTTGGAGAAACGTTTAAGTAATTGCTTTGAGGCAACCTTTAAAGGTATACTAGAAAAAACTGAGGAAAAAATACAGAAAAATGTGAGTATGTTTGGGAGTAAATTTAGAGCACTTGCTCAGCTTGAAGACATTAAGCAAACATGAATGACTTGTTTTGAAATAGTTGAACAACTGGCATCTGCCACTGTTAAAAAAGCAACAGCAGCAAATTCTGAATACAAAGTGCTTGGAGACAGACTAGTTGCACTGAAAGATAGATACAGAAGGAATAATATCAAAATTGAAGGTCTCCTTGAAAAGCATGAAAGTCCAAACTTAGTGAAATTAATTGCTGAATTATTCTCTAAAATAATTGGAGAGGACTTTAAATCAGCCACCAAGATATCAGCAACTTACCGCATACATGTATAGGATGCCTCAAATCATAGAAGCCTCATTAAACGTTTTGATAAATTATAATCTAAATTAAATGATGTCACTTCTCTGACTGATACAAAAGATTATATATGAAAATAACAGATACAGTCTCCTCTATCCTGCTGCATTGAAAGTGAATATTCAAGGCAAGTTCTGTATTTTTAGGTTTCCGGATGAAGCAGAAAAAGAGCTAAGAAAATTGATCCTGACACCTTTTGAAATAAGATCATGAGTTAAATCTGATGATTTTACCTGCTATTTTGTCCATTCACAATGAGACTTATGTCTTACTTTCATTCTAATTCTTTCTTGGCTATTTGTATGTTTTAATTAAAAGTTTTTTTTTTGTTTTTTTTTTCTCCCCAAAGGGAACTGTTTAACATCATACCCTTGGTTTATTGTGTTAGGACTGTACTATCATATGGTACCTGCGTATCCATGGCTATTGTTTAACATCATTCTTTCAGTATAGTTTAAGTTTATATTCTATAGTTATAGTATTTGGACTGTATCATCAATAAATATCTCTACTTTAATCCTTTTACACTGCTGCTGGGGGGCTTGTTTTGTGTTGGACATGCTCTGTCTCTAGTGATTTTGATAAATAGCTATGCACCCAAAGTAGATAATAGAGACTTCATCTAAAACATATTTTAATCCATTTCTAATGTAAACACACATAAAATTATAATGGCTGAAATTTTCAATTGTGTTTTAAATCCAGACTTGGATAGGTCTTCTGCCACAGGGGTGATAACATCAAACTATGCAAAAACAATTGCACAGTTTGTAATTGTTTACAACTTTTCAGAACCTTGGAGCTTTCTAAATCCAAACTCAAGAGCATATTCCTTGTTCTAACCAGTACATCACTGTTACTCAAAATTGATTATTTCTTTATAGATAATAATTTTTTACCCACAATCAAATCTTGCAAGTACAATGTTATTGTTATCTCTGACCATGCACCTCTGATCATGGAGCTCAAATCTTTATGCCCTGCATATTTATCTCCATCTTAACCCACTTTTATTAGCTGACAAGAACTGTACAGAGTTTATATCCAAGCAAATTGAGGTTTTTTTAAAGACAAATACATCGTTAGAGGTCTCTGCAGGAATAATCTGGGAAACTCTGAAGGGCACATTATTTCATATCTCTCCAACAAAAATAAATCGAAAACCAAGAAAGCATCAGAGTTAATCAGTGAAATTACCAGAATAGATCATGAACATGCCAGGTTCCCAAGTGAGGCACTTTACAGGAAAAGACAGGCTTTGCATTAAGAACTCAACCTCTTCACAACAAAAAAAAAGGCAAAAACTTATTTTTAAATTGCGAGAGAAGAAAAGGCTAATAAGATCTTAGCTCAACAAATCCACAAGCAGGAAGTTTGCAAGGCAATACCAGTAATTATGAACACAGACAGTGACAAAATCATTGACCATAAAAATATAATGCACACATTTAGAGACTATTACAAGTACTTGTATTCTACTTAGTTTAAAAAAAGACAAGACACAATCTAAGGGATTTTTCAATACATTACAGATACCAGAAATAGATACTTGGTGCAGAGGAATTAGATAAAACTCTGACACTCTCAGAATTACTAGACACTATAAACTCACTTCAGAGTGGGAAAAATTTGGCTACCCTGCCAAATTTTATAAAAAGTTTTCAATTAAGTTAGCTCCTCTTTTATTAGCAACATTTATTGAAGGGAGAGACAATAAAACTCTACCTCAAACTTTTCGCCAAGCATTAATTACCACCTTTCCTAAGAAGAATAAGGACTTATTACAATGTTCATCATACAGACCAATCTCACTTCTGAATAATGATGTTAAGATACTCTCTGAAGTTCTAGCTAGAAGGATTGAGAAAGTGCTTCCTTTGGTAATATCACAAGACCAAACTGGATTTATTAAAGGTAGACACTTAGCTTCCAATCTTTGATGCCTGTTTAATGTAATATTCACCAACAAAGTCTAACACACCAGAGTTCTTATTGTTGGATGCAGAAAAAGCATTTGATATGGTTAAATAGCACTACCTATTCACTACATTGCACAAATTTGGGTTTGGCCCAAACATATGTGCATGGATCAAACTACTATATACCAGTCCAGAGACTACAGTTTGTACTAACAACATTGTTTCAGAAAACTTCAAACTAGAAAGCAGTACTAGATAAGGATGCCCACTGTCATCACTGCTATTTGCAATCGCCATTGAGAGTTCACTTTCGAAATGTTTCTGAGAAAAAGGGGATTATTAGAGATGGACTTCAACAGAAAATATCACTATATGCAGATGATATGGTACTATATATATCATATCCACAAAATACTGTGCCTGCAATCCCAACAGCATTAGCAGAATTTCAAAAGTTATGTGGACTCAAAATTAGTTTGAATAAAAGTGTGCTCTTTCCAGTAAACTCTCAAGTACACATTATTAGATTGAACGCCTTTTATCATCGCAGATCAGTTTAAATATCTAGGGGTAAACATCACAAGTAAATATAAAGCTCTTTTTCCACAGAATTTTGCTGTCTGCATGGAAAAACGTAAGACTTGCATAAATACTATACACTCCAACACACTTTAGCAGTGGACTTCTTTTTCTATTTCAAAGCATCCCCATATACCTGTACATTAACAAATAATTTTTTAATACATTAGATTCAATCATAACCTCATTTATTTAAAATTTAAAACATCCACATATCCAAAGGGCAACCGTCAAAAGGCAGAAGGTAGCATGGCTTCACATAACTTTCAGTTTTATTACAGGGCAGCAAATATACAAGCTATAAAAATCTGACACAAACAGATGAACACACACAGGCAACAGAAATATAATCCTGCAGTACTTCTTTATATTCCTTGCTTTGTTCCCCAGTAAATACAAGTTATTATCAGAATACTAACAACCCAATTGTGCTTCATTCACTCAAAATATGGAACCAATGTAGGAAGTACTTCAAGACAGAGAAGCTTTTATCTGTGGTACCTCTACACAATAATCACCCTTTTTCCACCCCTTAAACTTTGAGTTTTTGTTTGTTTGGAAAATGTACAGAATTAAATCACTTAGAGATTTATGCATAGATAATGTCTTTGTATCCTATGAATTACACTCCAAATTCAGCTTCCCATCAACACATTCTTCTACTATTTCCAAATTAGAAACTTTTGCTAAACAAAATCTGCCCAACCTCCCACTTTCTTTTATTTTAGAAGAAATTTTGATCAGTCTTGAGAACTCAGACAGCATTTCTAAAACATATAAAAAATATTTTAAAGACCTTTCCTTTCAAAAAATCCAGAGTACAGTTGGTAAAGGATCTCTTGCTCAACATTTCAGAAAAGGAGTGGAAGGCAGCCATGCATAGAATTAATTCTAGCTCCATATATGTAAATCATACAATTTTTCATCTTAAATTCTTTTATCAAGAACATCTATCTCTTTTAAAATTGTCCAAAATATTTCCAGGGCAAGATCCATCCTGTGAACATTGCAATCAAGCTCTAGCCTCATTGGGCCATATGTTTTTGGTGTGCACCAAATTAATATCATTCTGGACCAAAATCTTTAAATTAGACAGCCTTGGTGTCACAATCACTCCTAATCCATTAACTGCTGTGTTTCATGCACTCACAGATAGGCTTAAAGTGGAGAAAGGACTAACAAGCTGTTCACTATTAACACATAGACTTTTCTTGCTTAACTGGAAGTATCCTAGCCCACCTTCTCTAAGTCAGTAAGTAACTGATGTTATATACTATTTGAAATTGTAAAAAATCTAATTCTCACTTACAACCCCAATTCCAGTGAAGTTGGGACATTGTGTAAAACCTAAATAAAAACAGAATACAATGATTTGCAAATCCTTTTCAACCTATATTCAATTGAATACACTACAAAGACAAGATATCGAATTTTCAAACTGATAAACTTTATTGTTGTTTTGCAAATCTTCAATTTGATGCCTGCAACACGTTCCAAAAAAGCTGGGACAGAGTGTGTTTACCACTGCGATATCACCTTTCCTTTTAATAACGTTTAAGTGTTTGGGAACTGAGGACACTAATTGTTGAAGCTGTGTAGGTGGAATTCTTTCCCATTCTTGCTTGATGTACAACTTCAGTTGCTCAACAGTCCGGGGTCTCCGTTGTCGTATTTTGCGCTTCATAATGCGCCACACATTTTCAATGAGAGACAGGTCTGGACTGCAGGCAGGCTAGTCTAGTACCCGCACTCTTTTACTACGAAGCCACGCTGTTGTAACAAATGTAGAATGTGGCTTCGCATTGTCCTGCTGAAATAAGCAGGGATGTCCCTGAAAAAGACGGAGCTTGGATGGCAGCATATGTTGCTTAAAAACCTGTATGTACCTTTCAGCATTAATGGTGCCTTCACAGATTTGCAAGTTACCCATGCCATGGGCACTAACACACCCCCATACCATCACAGATGCTGGCTTTTGAACTTTGTGCTGGTAACAATCCGGATGGTCCTTTTCCTCTTTGGCCCAGAGGACACAACATCCATGATTTCCAAAAACAATTTGAAATGTGGACTCTTCAGACCACAGCACACTTTTCCACTTTGCGTCAGTCCATCTCAGATGAGCTTGTTCCGAGAGAAGCCGGCGGCGGTTCTGGGTGTTGTTGATATATGGCTTTCACTTTTTAACTTGCACTTGTAAATGTAGCGACGAACTGTGTTAACTGACAATGGTTTTCTGAAGTATTCCTGAGCCCACATGGTAATATCCATTACAGAATGATGTCGGTTTTTAATGCAGTGCCGCCTGAGGGATCGAAGGTCATGGGCATCCAGTGTTGGTATTTGGCCTTGTCGCTTATGTGCAGAGATTTCTCCAGATTCTCTGAATCTTTTGATGATATTATGGACAGAAGATGATGAAATCCCTAGATTCCTTGCAATTGTACGTTGAGAAACGTTGTTCTTAAATTGCTGGACTATTTGCCCACGTTGTTCACAAAGTGGTGAACCCCGCCCCATCCTTGCTTGTGAATGACTGAGCCTTTTGGGGATGCTCCTTTTATACCCAATCATGACAAATACCTGTTTCCAATTAACCTGTTCACCTGTGGAATGTTCAAAACAGGTGTTTTTTGAGCATTCCTCAACTTTCCCAGTCTTTTGCTGCCCCTGTCCCAGCTTTTTTGGAATGTGTTGCAGGCATCAAATTCAAAATGAGTGAAGATTTGCAAAACAACAATAAAGTTTATCAGTTAGAACATTAGATATCTTGTCTTCATAGTGTATTCGATTGACTATAGGTTGAAAAAGATTTGCAAATCATTGTATTCTGTTTTTATTTACGTTTTAAACAATGTCCCAACTTAATTGGAATTTGGGTTGTAGAAGATCTGTTCAAAACTTTTTAAAAGCCTGACAGGATCTAATCAATAACATTTCAGAATAAGCATTTATATTGGGGAAAAGGATTCTCTTCCCCTTTTTCTATTCTTCAAGTTTTACTCTGCTTGTTGACATTCCTCTCTTTCTCATGGGTGGAGGTTGAATTGAATTTAGTTTTGTTAAATTTGACTTGTTTGTATGGAATGTTACTTGCTTTTAGTGATTAAAAAAGAGTAATTAAATGTTTTTTATCCTTGGCTTTTAAGTGTAACTGATTATCTTAAGAATTTTCACTCTACTTGACAACTGGTTCAAGAGAACCTTAAGGTTGCGGGAGACTTTGCAAAGCAATTTGCTTGTTGCAGGAGAGCTGCTCCTATATTTACAATTGGGCAGACAGTGTGGCTTGCCAGGCAGGATATCCACCTATGGGTTCCGTCCCTTAAACTGGCACCTCAATATATTGGACTTTATATGGTCAGGAAATGTTTGGGTCTGGTATCTTATAGTTTAACATTACTAGCTTAATGTAAAATTCATTCAACCTTTCATGTAAAATAAACACAGATGAAAGCAAAAATAAATGTTACATTTTCACTAAAAACATTCAAATCACCATGTAAACCAGCTCACTGAATCCTAACAATAATAACAATTTATCTCTGTCAGCTTCTGAAGGCACTCAAAGATAATTTTGCACTGTTTCTGTTATCTTTTAGCTATTTTTCCCATTGCATATTTATGATGTGATCAGTTGTGCTGAAGTAGTTGTCACAATATGTTGTGTGTGTGTCAAAGAATTTCAATATGAATAACATTTTATAAACAAATTAAAGGCACTTCCAATTTAGAAATAGTAGCTCTATCAGTTTGAAATTGATTGTAATTACATCTTTTTAATGCATTTAGTTCATTTTAAAGAGTGTATTAAAATATGTATAGTACAGTGATTAATGAGAGGTCAATTATTTACTTATTATTTATTTATTATTTTATATACTTTATATACTTACTTGTTAAGCAGACATGAGTAAAGCTGGAATAAAGTATGAGTTTCTAACTGTACCTGGATTATCTCTTTGGATAATGCAAACTTTAACCAAGTAATACTAAGTTTATCCAGGTCTTCTGAATAATGTAAGCTTTACCCAGGTAATGCTGGGTGTATCCAATTTCTGGCTTTACCCATAACATATACAATACTTTATTAGTTCACACTTTTAAAATATATAAACTTTTTATTCAGTATAAACATTTAGAATACTGTTTTTTTTTCAATGCATGCAAAATTTTTATTAAGTGCAAACATGATGTAAGGGGTATCACACAGCCCCAAACTGCAGACACAACGCCCAACACAATTTACAGTTTCACAGTTCATTATGGCCTAGTGGCCAGGCAAGAATTCATCCTCCATCCTGGCCAGGATGCTTTTCTTTCCTCCATGACATCTAGAATGCAAAAACTTCATTTATTTTTATAAATCAGGGTAGGGACCATCGGACTTGATTAGGTAGCCTATAATTTTCTACTTCTGAAAAGTGTCTCTCTGTGGTTTCCTTGAGTACACTATGCAAATGTGTGTCCATATCATATAATGTTCTTATAGTGGATTCTTTCACTTAATGTTCGATTTCCAAATTATTCAGTATATTTTCAACCACCGATTCTGTACGTTGAAAAGATGAAAATATGTTAAAACAGCCCAAGGTCTTAACAGGCAATGGGTTTAACCATGGTTCACAAATAGCCACTATCACTTTTGGAAAATGTTCACTTTTATATTTTGAATCAGGTTCATACTGAAACGTGTTTGGTCTGCCTGGGGTGATTTACCATGCACCCAACACAATTTTTTTTATGTCTTATTCGGAAATCTCATTGAGCAGCACAACTACTAGACCGTTAATGACCTAAGAGTCCAGTAAAAGTCCATCAGGGCAGTCCAGAGATGCCACATTCTGCAAAGACTCATCATAAGAGATGTTCAGCTTAGAAAAAGCATGGTTTCCAGTAAACTTTGGATGTGATTGATACAAGATCTTCACCTAGAGGATAAGCACTTTTATTTCAGACGGTCCTTGGTCCATTACACTAAGAAGTATCCAGCTGCAGTCAGGACAGTTTTAGGCCTCTGAAAAATCTGAGCACTTAAGACACTGTAAGGCCCATAGATTGGATCAACTCCCCTGTTTTGCTGGTGTTCTGACACCTATATTACACTTTCCTCATGTTGATTTCAGTTCCTTTTAGTTTCTGCTCTCTGTAGTTTCTGTTGTTTTGAATCCTGTGTATTCAGCATTTATTACACTTCTAAACTATCAAAGTCTCTCAGTTCTGCATCTGAACCAAAACCACAGAATGAATGTGACTTTTGTCATTGGTTTTACTTATACTGAAATACACAGGCACAAATTCAGCACAACACAGTTTTTATTTAGCTGTGGGAAATTCTTTCCATATGTTTTCCACACAGTACACCCAAGGACAGAGCAAAAGCTCAGTATCAAGAAGCACAGCAATATGTCTTCTCTCTTTTTTCTTCTTCCTTTTGTCTCTCTGTCTCACTCTCATTCTGCCTCCACACCTCCCAGCAAGCTTCGTCTCCTTCCTCCTGACTCTGGCTCCTGGAGCAGTGGCAGCAGGCTCCTTTTATGCTGCATCTGGGAGTACTTCCAGTGGCCTGTGCATGTGGTCCGAAAGCACTTCCAGGGGAGGTGGGAGCCCAACTAAATAGGGCTCCACAGTGTCTTCAGCACCCCCTGGCAGCACTCCCAAAACCCAACATGACTGAGCCACTAAACTCCATCTCCCATGAAGCCCTGTGGGAATCCCTGGTGCTACAGCACTCCAGGAGGTTGCTGTCATCTAGCAATCCAGGGGAGATTCTTCTATAAAACAGGTGTCCAAGCCCATACTATCTGCCACTCTATTTGTATATATTGTAGCAGTAGTGGGCGCTATTGCTCCCTTAAACCCTCAGGTACCACGCCAAACACCAGGTAAAAGTCCAATAATAATTATTTATTATAATAATAAAGTGCCCAAGCACCAGGGCCGGATTTTTCTATAGGCTAACTAGGCTTCAGCCTATGGCCTCAAGATCAAGAAGTGCCTACATTCAAATTGTTAGCTATTTGAACTAACTTAAAAATGGGAGGTGAAAGGGCCTCATAAGTGGAATAGCCTAGGGCCTCTTTTCATCTAAATCCGGCCCTGCCAAGCACCCTCCACTCCACACTACTCATAAATAAACAATACAATAATAATCACAATTACCAATCCTCCGACTCCCAGAAGCATTGCCCTCCTACCACCCAGCTCAGCTCGCCGTCTGGGAGCTCCCACAGTTCTTTTATAACACGACCCGAAAGTGCTCCTTAACCTGCAGTCCATGTGACTTCCTAGCACGTCCGGGTCAAATCAAAACTCTTCTTTCTTCTTCAGCCCGAAAGCACTTTATTCCTTTTGTCCTCGTGACCTGCAAGTACTTCCGGGCTGTAACAACAACAACAACAACATTTATTTATATAGCACATTTTCATACAAACAGTAGCTCAAAGTGCTTTACATATTAAAGAATAGAAAAATGAAAGACATAATTATAAAAAATAAATCAACATTAACATCGAATAAGAGTAAGGTTCAATGGCCAGGGGGGACAGAAAAAACAAAAAAACTCCAGACGGCTGGAGAAAAAATAAAATCTGTAGGGATTCCAGACCATGATACCGCCCAGTCCCCTGGGTGTAGGAACACCAAATGTCTCTGTGCCTCCCTGTAGCGTCCCCTGGCGGCCCCGATGTTATCCAGCAGGGCTTTGTATTACAACTCCAAAGTCCATGATGCCCTGCTGGAATTCGGGGCATCTCCACATTGCAGGGAAGGCTCCATCTCTCGGCTTGGGGGTCTTGGCCGGGATAAACTGCCAGGCATAGTCCACAATATACATATATATATATATTATATATATTGTAAAGAAATAGACAAAAATTCATAAAGGTTTAGGGTTTCCGGCCCCGTATACTGTAGAAAATCAAAGAAAAATAGCAAATTAATGCCACGGTCAAGTACATGAAATCAATGCAACATTTGACAGTTCAAAGATGGCAGCGGAGGAATATTTATGTAGGAGTGGCCGGAAGTAGAGGTATGCTGGGGAGGAGCCGAGATGGATGATGGGATCGATGACATCATAGGGAGCAGACAAAGGAAGGGCGGAAGTAACGTAGTGCGGGAACTGGTGAAGGTAGACTCATGGCGGCAGTGCGTCTTTCTTTCTGTAGGAAACAAAGAGAGAAAGGTTAGTACCTCGCCACTCCCTCCTGGCATATGACTTTACAATCTCATTTAGGTCTGTCCATGGCCCCCTACTCGCACGTGCGTGACAATATATATAACAGTAGTATATTTATATTATAGTGTGCCACCTGCAATATTATAAAAATTAAATATTGTTGTGTCATTACAGATTAATTTTATAAATTTTGACATTAGACTTTTATATTTTTGTTAGTGTGCATTACTCTGTTTTGATGATACATTAATCATCCACCATTACACAACAACAGTATGTGATTTTCAATAACTGGGCAACATTTGTTGCAATTTCAAGGGTCCTTGGTTTCATTCTTATTTTAAAACTTTCTATTGTGATATTCATTTTAAATGTACTGAGTAAAAAAGAAAAAAGAAAGTAACACACATTTTTGCTGCTCAGTAAACTTGTTTTTAATGTCTTTAAATGTAAATGATGATGCGTTGTCCTTCGTTGCTTGTGCATGCTAATGAGAAAAGATAAGGGCAGAGTGCTATCGGTGAAACAATGTGTTATGGTCATGGTTTAGTAGGTACTGATTGTTTTTCAGTGTAAAGTTAAAGACATATAGACAGTATGCCTACTCTGTCCTTAGATTCTTCTATCTGTGTAGACTCTTTTTATCCTCACCTGACATTTAACATCTGAAAGGTATTGTTTCAAATGACTATTGTTGGCTGATCCATTCCTGTGACACAGGAAAAATGGCAAGCATGTCTTAACATACAGTAATCTTGATTTGTATTAAAACATTATCTTTGTTTTAGTTGGTGGTAGATCTCAAGACAAGTCAATTTTTTTGATAAAAGACAAATATAATTTACACTGGATGATCAATTTCACTGTATACAACTTGCATATTGTGCCATTGATTTAATTAAATCATTATTTAATTAAGTCACTTCAACTTGAAATCAGTCATAGACTACATTTCACCACAATATGACAATTGCTTTAAAAATTAAAACAGATTTGCTGAATGGAGAATTTACTAACGTTACATAAACATTTTAGTATCAAAATAAAGTAACATGGGATGAACCATGGAATCTATGAAGACATGCTTGGCAGTAATAATGTAATACTGTGGCAATCATTCAGTAAAAAATGTGCCAAACAGATCAAAAGTCAATTGAAAGTGAAAGGAGTAAATACTGCAGTAATGGGAGAAACAATGCTTCTGTTTAGCTTCTAATGTTAAGGAGCTATGTTTCCAGAGATTAGAGGCCACATAATCTATATGACTGCTTGAATTGCATTGCGCTTGAAGAAAGGAGGCGTAAGATGATTTTTGCTGTGTAACAGGTTTATGCATAAAAATCATCTATTTAATGTTTTGGCCCACGCACTGGAAAATGCTATTTGGTATGACTGGCCTTTGTACACAAACTGAATTTAAAATGATGGATTTACAGCATTTAATTTGACTTAAAGACTGCCAGGAGCAGTGCTGCTTCATACTGTGCTATACTATACATACAATGACATCTTCATTACAAACCTTTGTATGTGCTGTCTTTAAACATTAATTTTAACTTGTATGATTTCCTCCTCTTCATCTTTTCCCATGTCTATGTGGGATCAATGTGCCTGATCAAAATTATCCATATATAGCTCAGTCCTGCACCTCCTCCCCAGTCCAACCTTTTTCCTTCAGAGTTTCTCTAACTTTATTCATCCTCTTCCATTTTTTTTCCTGTACTGCTGCCATTTCCATCTTTTCCCAACATATTCTTTGGCTCGCCTCATCACATGTCCAAACCAGCTCAATCTCCTTTCCTGCATGTTCTTAGATATCTCTTCTACTTTTGTTGTTCCTCTGATTGTCTCATTTCTAATTCTGTCCTTTTTTGTAGCTCCACACATCCATCTCAACATTCTCATTTCTGCCACATCCTGCTTCTTCTCCTGTGCTCCCTTTACTGCCCATGTCTTCACTCCATACAACATTGTGGGTCTTACCCCTGTTCTAAATACCTTACCTTTAACCTTCTTTGATCATGCAATACTCCTCGATGCTGTCTTCCAGTTGTTCCATCCACACTGCACTCGTTTGAGTTTTCTCTACATGTCAATCCTGGGCTACTGCTGATACTAGATATATACTGTACATAAACTTCTCCACTCTTTTCAATAGCGATCCCTGCAGGCTAATGTCCAAATCCTTACCATCATTAAACCTCAAATATTCTGTTGTCTTAATGTTAACTTGTATGATGGCAAACATTATATTGATGTAGTCAGAAAGAAAAATGACAGAAAAACCAGTTTGTTACATTTTAAATACAACAACACACAAGAACTACTGAATGTGTCACACATTGTATTTATTTACAGGAGCACATTACAAATGTACCATAAGATGCACTTTGTCCAATTTATGAAAAAGAAAAGTATTCATGTCCTTTATACTCTTAAAAATGAAAATGAAAGATACAATAATGTTTCCCTCCTCATCAGAACTTTATATATCACTGCTGTTTCTGCATCTTTTTTCTTCATTGACAAAAAAAGTGGTGGTTGGATCTCATTTTCAAAAATATATTTATTCTCCTCACAACACTTGTGAGCAATTGTCATATCTGAGATTAGTCTCAGTTCCTGTAGTAACAGATGAACACAAAAAGACTGTAGGGAAACACAAAGGAAATTCATGCCAACAGTGTAAAGTGTTATGTGGTTAACATTTATTTTCGAGGGTGGCACAGTGACATAGTGATACCACTGCTCCCTTGAAGTAAGGAAGCCTAAGTTCATGTCCTGGGTCTTCCCTGTATGTAGTTTGCATGTGTGAGTTTCCTAAAGGGTGCTCTGGTTTTCCCCCACAGTCCAAAGACGTGCAGGTTAGATGGGTTGACAATACTAAATTGGCCCTAGTGTATGGTTGGAGCATGTTAAGCAGATTAGAGACTGACTGACTGACATTTACTTTATTTTTTGTAATCGGACAATCTGAGAATGTCAGTGTATGAAAAGAGTGTTATAAATGGTGAGTTTCTTTCAACACATACAACCATTTTGCATAGGCATCAAGTGAATCAATATGCACAGCATAGGCATTCAGTGATTAAATATGCACAATTCTGGTATATCTCCATACCTTGTCTTCCATTGGGTTTTCCTTTGCAGTATGGTGCAGTAGCTGATCTTTTTCAAGCTGTGCTGTCTGAAAAAATAACGCAACTTTTCAAATTTAAATAAGTTACCAAGAAAATTAGACTAAGTCTATTTTCCTCTATATATGGTGACATGATTTCATTCAAGCTTGTTTTTAGAAGGAAGACAGGTCCAGCATCCCCACTTAGAAGTGCCTTGATCCCTTTGCAAACACCATTCTGTGCCTAGAAGAACAACCATATGAAAATGATAAATATCCATCCATCCATTATCCAACCTGCTATATCTTAACTACAGGGTCATGGGGGTCTGCTGGAGCCAATCCCAGCCAACACAGGGCGCAAGGCAGGAAACAAACCCTGGGCGGGGCACCAGCCCACTGCAGGGCACGCATGCACACACACACCAAGCACACACTATGGACAATTTAGGATCACCAATGCACCTAACATGCATGTCTTTGGACTGTGGGAGGAAACCGGAGTACCCGGAAGAAACCCACACAGACACGGGGAGAACATGCAAACTCCACGTAGGGTGGACGAACTGGGGTCTCCTAACTGTGAGGCAGCAGCGCTACCCACTGCGCCACCATGCTGCCCAAATGATAAATATCCATCCATCCATTATCCAACCCGCTATATCCCAACTACAGGGTACCCACTGCGCCACCGTGTCGCCCATGATAAATATAGTAATGTTATATGCAAACATAAATAAAATGTATTATCATCTCCAAACATAATGTTACATTCAAATTAATCTTAACATGCAATATCCTACCCTTCAAGTGCAAAATTTTCAATCGGCATCACACACCATCACTTCAAGAAATGAGGCTTGTCAACCTATTAAGAAAAAACATTTTTTAATACATTCACAACTTATTTGTTTGGCTTGTACCTTTCACATTTAAAATATTTAGACTTGAGAAATCACATTGGGCATTTGGTACCAGGTAAGAAGAGAACTGAAAATAAAACATTACCTTGTTAATCTTTAATCTCTTCATTAATACATTTTTACATAGAGTGTAATTTTAGAGTCCATTCCTACTATCAGCATAAAGATGCCACAGTCAATTACTCAAATTTGTTTTGGAACATTCTAGAGGAAAGAAAATATGAAAATAATCATGCTTTAATAAACAAAAAAAATCAAAAACAAGCACTTACCTTGATGTCTATGGCTGCTTTTTCTACCCATGTACTGGATATTACTTACTTAGCCATACCCCTATTAAGAATAAAACCAATTTAATGTTAGACAATTGTATGAAGAAATAAAAACATAACAAATACAAATGGCAATAAAAACATTCTAAAAACTCAGGCACTATAAGCTAACTAAAAATAAACCCTGCACAATATCTTTACAAAGTCTAAAATAGGACCAGCAGGTCAGTCTATTTAAAAGAGTCATAGGAATGGAACTTGACAAACACCCCCAAACCAAAACCCAGGAAAGGCCAGAAGAACATCTATAGGCCTATTCCACTAATAAAAAGCCATAGGAACAGAAGGTGATGCATGTTGTAACCATAAAAAATTTAAAAAGCCATAGGAAAATGAACAGGCCAACTGCATAATTAAAAATCTTTTTAGAAACACTGTGTATCAACTGACCCAAACAAAGTTCTATATTCTTGTTGACCAAAGAATTCATGAGATTTCTTTGTGTACAGTGAATCAGTGAATCAAGCAAGAGTATTTCTTTCTGAGACAGTTTTAAGATCTCAAAGAAATAGTTTAAATTTTACTTTTGGGAAAAAATACAACACTTGGCAACTTTTGCAAGTATGATTCAATTGTGGAAAATATGAAAATTACAGAGAATACCACTGAATTCTGTGCCAGAGGAAACCATTCAAAATTCAGGTCATCAGTGATATAAAACAATAGGAAAAGTTGGAAATCAGCTTGCTATTTCTCATTGCAAAGTTTTTAGAGTGTGTGTGTATGTATATGTATAAGAAAACATATATATACACTTCACAACAGCTTTTTCAATGAACCTCTGAGACATAGTCCAGGTTTTTATTAATGTGCCCTGCTTGCTGGTGGAGTGGGTCTCAGGAGTCCTTTTTCTGTTTGTTGACGTTGGCTCTCCATATTCTCCATAATAAGGTTGTGTAAGTGCTTTCTCTGAAACAGTGAGATAAATACATTTTATAAGCATAAGAAGTTCAGTTACAGGATTTAAAAGCTACTCAATAACACACAGTTACATATTACTTTTACCAAATCTGCAGCTGTAATATGTTAATTATGTGCTTCATCTAGTCCTAATCTGTGCCACTGATTGTAATAATCACTTTAATTTTTTTTTATTTATTAACTGAATTTTGAATGCTCTTTTGTAACTTGCTGCAACCATGAGTATTTTCTCCCCTGGTGCAAATAATAGTTACCTGAGGAAAACAAGAAATAATTCAAATGGCAGGTAATAAAGGTTTTGTCCAGAATTTTGTGTTAATTAATTCCAGCAGAATACAATGGTAAATGTTATATTTATGATTCAGATATTATCAGCAACATTAGATAGATATCTGGACAGGCATAATGCTAATTATGATAACTACAATAAATTAACTTACCTCAATGTGTTATTTTAAGGTTGGACAGGGAGTAAATGCCAATATTTTCATATTTTTGGGTAAGCAAAAGAGGCACTTTGTCTGGTATGAAGAGTCTTTCACACCAGCATAAGAAAACATTTCTCACAAATATGGCCATGGGTTTACATCCTCGTTGTCACCACTGTCATTTGTTGCTGAAGCTGCACGTTGCCATCACCATTTCTGCTCCCAACATGAAGTTGGTGTCATCGGGCAGAATTCTAATGCTCTGTTTACTCAGCATCAGATATGCCTGGGCTTGACAGGAAATCAAAATTTAACTGAGGCTTTGAGGGCCCTCATTTGCACATGTGCATTAATGTTATTAACCAACGTGCTTGCAAACTAGGACCTCTGATTCGCTGCTTTCTTGTAGTCTGTGTTCCAACCATAGTTTTTTTTTTTTTTTGTAGCAGAGATCCTTAAGGAAAATGAATGGGAGTAAAGTATACTTTAAAGTGAAAGTCAGAACTATAAAAACTCAAATATAGTACAGTACAAAAAGTATTAAGTACTGTCACACTTTGTTACATTAGAACACTGTCCAATGGTTTCTTACTGATCTCAAATGAAGGTGCCACTTCTGACACCCGAAGCATTTTCATGTTTAAATGTGTATCTAGAATGCAGAATCGATTATACACAGTACATTATCTTCTTGTACAATTATACAATACAGTACAATTAGTCCAAACACATGCAGGTTAGGTGCATTGGCGATCCTAAATTGTCCCTAGTGTGTGCTTGGTGTGTGGGTGTGGGTGGGTGTGTGTGTGTGTGCCCTGCGGTGGGCTGGCACCCAGCCCAGGGTTTGTTTCCTGCCTTGCGCCCTGTGTTGGCTGGGATTGGCTCCAGCAGACCCCCGTAACCCTGTCGTTAGGATATAGCAGGTTAGATAATGGATGGATGGATGGATAACCCAAGATCACACAAGGAGTGCCCCAATGGGCTTTAACAGACCCTGTCTTTTGACATCCCTCCAGCCTTGACTCTATAAGAAGACAAGAAAAAAACTCCTCAAGAAACCTTGGGTAAGGGAGTTCAGAGAGAGACCCCTTTCCAGGTAGGTTGGGTGTGCAGTGGGTGCTGAAAAAAAATGGGGTAATTACAATACAATACTCAGAACAGAACACAAGTAATCCTCAATACAATATAATAGTATAATAGTAATAGTACAAGTACAGAGAAAATGCAAGAGTTGATGATATCACATAGTAGGATTCAGATTTCTTTGGAGTCCTAGAGACCTCAGCCATCAAGCTGTCTCCCCCCCTCCCCCTTACTGGCCATTACACAGCTGAATCAGATGAAAGGACCCCTCTACCCGATGTTTGAAGTGCTCCTCTATCAGAGGTGACTTTTCCTTAAGCAGGCAAACAACTTGGCTGTAGGACAGTGGCACCAAGTGCCACATTTGTGTACCAAGAAGAGAAACGGAATAGGTGAGGGTTAGTAACAAATTATATCTATCATACGAGGTGTGGCAGAAATGTAATGAGACTGATTTTTTATTTACCAAAGTTTTTATTTTTTTCAAACATCAATGTTATCCCCTTCAAAGTAGTTCCCTTGGGCAGCTACACACCGATGGAGACGTTGTTCCCACTGTTGGTAGCAGCACTGGAAGTCTTCAACCGGTATGGTCTTCAGCATGTCCGTTACACTCTTTTGGATGTTTTCTAAAGTCCCGAAATGACGTCCTTTGAGGACAGGGACTGAGGTCAGGTGAATAAGGGGGCTGGGGAACCACAGGAATGCCTTTTGAGGTTAAAAATTCTTTTATGGAGAGGGCAGTGTGACATGGGGCGTTGTCATGATGGAGCATCCATTTGTCTGCAATTCTCACGCGAATGACCCTTTTTCTGAGCCTTTCAAGAACGTCTTTATAAAAATTCTCCAAGCTTAACACAAAATTTAACGGCACAACGTTGCTCCAAATTCCGCTGTTCCATTTTGCGTGACGCACAACCAAAACACAACTTCGCTAATAGCAGTCACAAAAATCACGTAGTTAACGGAAGGAGTTGAAACTCGCACTGAGCTATGGGAGGGTACTGATACACGTGCTCTATCAAGGACAACAGCGCAGCGTTGCCAGATCGCTTGCAGTGTTGCCAGTCTCATTACTTTTCTGCCACACCTCGTATTATAGTGCTAATGTCTAACAACAGATGCAGTCTGTACAGTTAATCAGCAGCTCTAGTCAGGATATGCTAAACTGAAGTAGTGAGTCTTCAGCTGGGATTTGAAAGCAAAGACTGAAGGGGCATCTCTTATAGTAGCGAGCAGACCATTTCACAGTTTAGGGCCCTGTTCCATAAAACCCAACCTCCCATCACTATTTTATTAATCTTTGGAATCATAAGCAGACCGGTATCTTGAGATCTTAATGTGCGCTCTGGTTTGTAAGTCATGATAAGTTAAGACAAGTAAGCCGGACCTTGGCCATTTAATGCTTTATATGTTAAAAAGGAGGATTTTGAAATCTGCCCTAAACTTAACTAGGAGCCAGTGTAAAGATTTAAGAACTGGAGTTACAGTATGTGTTCATATTTTCTTGTTCTTGTAATAATTCTTGCTGCGGCATTTTGGATTAACTGGAAGCAGTATAAAGAACAATTTGAACATCCAGTAAATATGGCATTGTGCATGAATTAATTTGAACTCACTAAGAGACAATGACTAACATATGAATACTGTTTGTTTCTTTACTTGAATAAGACTTTGTATATAAAACAGGGGTTTCCAACCATTTTACATCCCACTTACCTTGTGGCAACTTTTCAAAAGTAAAGTTATCCCAAGCCTGTTTTGTTCAGTATTATGAGTTTATACGTCTACTATAAAAAACAATTGACAAAGGGGACATTTTAAGTTTTTAACATTTATATTTTCAAATAACAATAATAGCATGTAATAATGCTATTTCAGTACAACTTTAAGTACAACTAATGATGAGTAGATACCAGTATAACAGAACAAAACACACTGAGTCGATGACAGCACATGAGTCAGTGAGATGCTTGTTCTTGCTTTTCATCTATGATTTTGGATATTTTCTGTGCAGCTGTTGAAAAAGCAAATCTCATATCATCTTTAGGAGCTAATCGAGATCTTCGTGACTTTAGCTTCTTTTAAGCAAACTTCCACTGTGTGTAGGTGAAATTTACCCCCATTTGTTAACCCCAATATAAAGGTATACAATTGCAACCCATAAAAAAAAAAACTAACACGATTCACTATGAAAAACATGCAGTACTAAAGAAAACTAAATAGGTGGCAAACATTTTTCCAGTGTACTGTATGCTACTTTATATACTTAACAAGGCTCTGGCCTTGTAAATTAAATGCTACAATATTAAAAGTAAAAATAGAATTGAAACATTTGCCTGTTTTGCATGATATCACAGTTCCCCACAGCTCACCATGCTGAATAAAACACACTAGAAAACCCTCACTGCACAAAAAGCCTATTTAAAGTGGACTTTTTCCAGATGGTCTCATTTCATTTGGTTTGCTGTAAAACAATGTATCAGCATTCTAGTCATGTTTCCTGTCTTGTTTAAATACACAAAGTGCTTTTGGAAATTAACTGTTTCTATTTTTGCATTTTGCTCACAAGTTTTTCAAAACATCAGCATGTTTTATTATTAAGTCTTGCTATGTCTTCTGACAGGAATTTGCAAACGTATATTGTTTATTTTTAGCTTTTTTAAAATCTATCAAGGTAAAAAGTATAGAAGTCAAATGATTTTCATGAGAAACTGTAAAATGGGGTTGTCGCCTTTGTTTTATAAGAAATTCACCATAATTTTAGTTATATCTGAACACCAATAACATGTTTTTATCGGTCTAGATGCCTAAGAAATTACTTTACTGTTCTCGTAGTCCAAAAGAATTTCATTTTTAAGAGAAATCATTTTCACATCTTGAACGTGCTCAATCATTTAAACATGGTTGACCTAGTTTGGTTTTGTAGAAGCTGAAGCCTTTCCCTGTAGCACTGGGTGTGGGGTGGGAAGCAATGTTTTGAAATTACTTACAACTGGAGTCCCCACACACAATCTTTGAAATATATGAAACAAACTGGAGTGAAAAAATGAGTGCTTGGGCAACGATTGGTACTGCTGACTCCTGTGAAGCAACAGTACTCGCACTTCTCCAAAATGTGGCTATGAAAACTATAAAAATCTTATATTTACTGTTATTTCTTTGTAAGACCAATATGCATAATATTTCAGTCCCACTTTTGTTTCTGATTAAATTTAACTCCATATAGGTTTTCTTGGTAGAATAGGATAAGCAGGGCAGGCAGACAGACAGACATTGGTCTTTGCAACTGATGCTTAATGAAATATATGAGAATCCACCTAAAAAAAAGGACTTTTGCAGTGTTTAAGGGAATGTATAAACAGGACCAAAGTTGACACTTTCAGTTTTTACTTCATCTTGGAATTTATTGAAAGTAAATGCATTCTCCTAAATAAGCTTATACATTGTTTTGGCCTAGTAAATTAAATAATGAAATATGAAAATAAAAATAGAATTGAAAAGTTTGCCTTTACTACCTCTGCTATGGAGCTACTTATATTTTAGATAGATAGATAGATAGATAGATAGATAGATAGATAGATAGATACTTTATTAATCCCAAGGGGAAATTCACATACTCCATCAGCAGCATACTGATAAAGAACAATATTAAATTAAAGACGGACAATAATTTTGTATAAAGTTAACGTTTACCCCCGTGGGTGGAATTGAAGAGTCGCATAGTGTGGGGGAGGAACGATCTCCTCAGTCTGTCAGTGGAGCAGGAGAGTGATAGCAGTCTGTCGCTGAAGCTGCTCCTCTGCCTGGAGATGACACTGTTAAGTGGATGCAGTGGATTTTCCATTATTGACAGGAGCCTGCTCATCGCTCGTCACTCTGCCACGGATGTCAAACTGTCCAGCTCGATGTCTACAATAAAGCCTGAGTTCCTCACCAGTTTGTCCAGGTGTGAGGCATCCCTCGTCTTTATGCTGCCTCCCCAGCACACCACCGCGTAGAAGAGGGCGCTTGCCACAACCATCTGATAGAACACTATAGAATCATAATTATAATATTATTATAATTATAATTATTTTAGAATTTTAGTCACTACATATGCTGTCAGGTTCAAATGCCAGTGGTTTTAAGTTTTATGTACAGTATATGTACGTTTTACTGACTCGCATTTTAATGCTGTCTTTCATGCTTTCATTTTTTGCCAATCTGTCATCTTTGTGTATTAAATGCATTTTTGGGCATGTCTTCTGCCCTTGTATACATATTTATTTAAGTCTGCATTTTGTATTTTGCATTGCAGTTACAGATTTAACAGCACACTTTAACTTGCATAAGTGGTGGGAAAAAAACATTTCACAGGCTGCAATGCCTCACACTAAAATATCCTCTCTATGTAGAGAATATATTTTTACTGACAAAATGAGTACAATTTTTAATATTAATTATGTAATTCATTCATGCATTCATGAGTTTTCCAGTAGATGCTCATTGGGAGCCAAGGAACTTTTAGTCTTTAATCTTCTTTTTTCATTTTCAATCATTATAAAGTAATATAATTTATTTCAAGAATTTATTTTTGTTGCATATATTATCTATAAACTGCATAGTGCATATCCTGTTTAAAACACAAAACTTTCCCTTCCCAAAAGTATTTCCTCTGTGACACTTAACTCAAATTATAAACGAAGATTCCAATAGAATTATTTTAAGGACATTTATAACCTCAAGAATCTTTCTTACTTAAAAAAATTGCGATTCCACTTAAACCACATTACACTTAATGAGAATTAAACCAGCTCAATTTTGCCTTCTCTTACTAATGTCATGGCTTGATCCCACCTCCTTTAGTTTATTAATCACCTTGGGTTCCTTCTGATTGGGTAGTTTTTTTAACACTGGGATGTTAAACCTTGAACCCCAAGGGCTGCAGCTGCTGTAGGTTTTTATTTCTGCCAATTTCTTAATTAGTCATCAATTACTGCTGGTAATGAAGCAACATTTAGTGCTAATTTTAATTGATTTGCATTCTAACATTCAAACCCCTTTATCAACAGCTAAACAATAGCAGGACACAAAGTGAGCAAGAAGGTGACCAGCTATTTTGATCTCATTTGTGTGTCCATCGCACTGTGTCTGTTTCAATACAATTTAAAAAAAGAGAGGTTTATGCCTGATATATATATTGATCTGCTGCAGTCCACAAACCATTTGAATGGTGGTCTCAGAAAAATGAAAGTCAGCAGTTTCAGAATTGTTAGTGTGCTCATTCCTCTATATGAGAAAAGCTATGGATAAAACCGATTGAATTGGCTTCTAATTTAGAGTAAAAAGATAGCCTTTCCGGGAACAGGGTATGTAACCCTTTATCTGGTAAACACTTGGCGATATCGCATTATTGTATCTCGTTATTTATTGTTACTGGGTAAGGGTAAAATAAACTAAGTAATGTAAAATTAAGGCAAAACAATGATAATTGGTTACTAATTAAGAAAGTGGCAAGGTAAAAAAAACCTGAAGCCCTCCTCAATAGTTAACTTGTTTGTTAAGATTTCCAACCCATACTAGATTATATTAGTCCTAACTGTTGCATTCACTGTTTTTATTTGGTTTTTATTTTCTTAACCAGTTGCCATTTATATCTTTTATGTGTTATTCATGATGTATATGTTTTAATACAGTGTTTCCCAACCTCGGTCCTGGCGGCCCACTGTGGCTGCAGGTTTTTGTTCCAACCAGATTCCTAATCAGTGACAACACCTGATAACATTGAGCTCATTAAATTAGCTGGTATTATTTATCTTTTATTCTACATTCAGAAAAGCACAACAGCATGATGTTTACATGTATAAGACATTTAGAAATATTTCTGCTTACTATAGATTTAAATGCTTAACTCTCTGTGCAGTTTTTCCTCTTCATTGTATCTTATTAATGACAATTAAAAATGAGCAGAGCAGACACGCTGGCAAACAACACTGAATAATCAAAGGCTGCAAACACTTTACCATGAGACCCACTAATTAGTAAATAATGGATTAAACAATTAGAATACCTAGAAAAGTAGAATGAAAATCAAGATGAAAATATTGTTAAAAAGAAAAAAATACATAATTCCCATATAACTGTTTGGTACATTGTAATATATATATATATATATATATATATATATATATATATATATATTACCAAACTTAGTTTTCGAATTTCTGTATTGTTCCCAAACACACAGAACTTGGGAAATAACACATCACTTAATTAGCCCAGGAGTCCAATTAAAAACAGAAGCTGGTTGGAACAAAAACCTGCAGCCACAGTGTGCCCCCAGGACCAAGGTTGGGAAATACTGTTTTAATACAACATTTGGAAAGAAACTGAAGAGAAGAAATGAATAACTGAGAATTACTAATTATCTCCAAACCACAAATTATTTGGATAACATCCTTGAAAAGAAAAAATTAATAACAATAACATCAACCATAGTTCAAAAAGCACAGAGGAAAGTGCAATAATGTATCTGCAAATTGAGTACTCATGACTTTCATGTGAAACTGATAGGATGTATAGTGTAATATGGAACAATCTGGAAAAGTTGAAATTTTTTTTAATTGTCATAAAATAGAAGAACATGTAATGGTTTGTGAATGTCTTTTAAGCAGTTGATCAAGAGATAATATTTAATCTATAATAACACAAAATGTGTCTCCTATTAAGAAAGTGAGAGAGGCTGAAAGCCAATCTGTAGCAGACCAAAGTGTAAGTACATTAGATGTGTCCCAATGCTACTGCTGCTGAAGACATTTGCCCTCATCAGCATATCTGATTGCACAATACAACTGGTCAGAGATGTCAACATCATTGAAAAGGACTGACCTACGCATTGATGCAAAGAAATGATTTGTATTTTATACCTTCAGCCTTTAATAAGCTTGCATGTGCCATTATTTATACCTTTGTGCAGTCTAATGCGTCTGTGACATTTCGAAAGCCAGAAGTACAGTTGTTTTTTTACAATTCTATAGTCATCAGGAAATGCCAAAGGGTCTATGCTCTTCTTTAACAATATTTGTTAATATTTATAGCCCATCAGATTTTCAAGGAATGATCCTACAAAGTTGAGGAAAGCAAGCTGAGTTTTTATGCATTGGAAGAAACAGCTCTATGAAAATCATCTTTATGAGTACCAGACAGTACACACTTTTTATGAAGAGTGTTTCTATTTTACAGAACAATTTGGTTTATAAATAACAGGTGAAAGACAAATAGTTTGCTTGCTTGTTCATATGCAGAGTCCACAGTTTCTTATTGAAGCATCCACTTAGATTTAGTAAGAACATGCAAACTCTGTGTACAAAGTTATCATACTGGGATTCTAATTTAATGTCTTGGGACAATAAGGAAGCAATAATGCCCCCAAGTATTGTTATACACTATATGCCTTATACATGCAATTGATTTATTTAAAAAAAGGTTTACCTAAAATCTGTGAGTAAAAATGCAATTGTATCATTACTTTTATTTTGATTGTAATTTTTTCAGAATGTTTATTTATTGTTTAACACACAGAACTATTAATTTGAATATATTATACAGCATACTAGGAGTGTGGTTGTGAAATTCATGTACAGTTTATGTATACAGTTTGGGGAAGCTACAAGAAACACAACATGACTCCCATATTTATTTTAGTGGTGATTGTCAGCTTATGTGCAGATCTAAACGTACCCAGATGTATTAGAAAAAGTAATTGGAAAAAACAAAAGGTCAGTCAGTCAGTCATTTTCTAACCCGCTTAGTCCTGAACAGGGTCATTGGGGTGTACTGGAGCCAATCTCAGCTAGCAAAGGGTGAAAGGCAGGAACAAATCTGTACAGGGCACCAGTTCATGGTAGGGCAAAACAAAAGGTCAACTTTGGAACATCATTCATAGGCATTCATAGGCTTTTTTGGGGTTTATTAGAGGAATATTGGCCAGGCAAGGAATTGAAGGTATATTTTATTTGGAACATATGTCACAAGACTGCAAGGACTATTTAAAACCAGTTTACTCTTATATGTGCAGAATAATCATTGGCATGATGATAGCAAAAGTCAATTAAGAATAAAAACTAGGACAAGTGCTTCTAGAGTGGCACGGTGGCACAGTGGTAGTGCTGCTGCCTCGCAGTTAGGAGACCTGGGTTTGCTTCCCGGGTCCTCCCTGCGAGGAGTTTGCATGTTCTCCCTGTGTCTGGTGGATTTCCTCCGGGTGCTCCGGTTTCCTCCCAAAGTCCAAAGAAATGCTGGTTAGGTGCGTTGGCAATCCTAAATTGTCCCTAGTGTGTGCTTGGTGTGTGGGTGTGTGTGCGCCCTTCAGTGGGCTGGTGCCCTATGTTGGCTGGAATTGGCTCCAGCAGACCCATGTGACCCTGTAGTTAGGATATAGTGGGTTGGATAATGGATGGATGGACAAGTGCTTCTATGGTAGGATAAACTGAATAATACCATTTTGCCCAATGTTAAAGTATTACACAGTTTTCCCAAACTATATTTTAGTGTTACAGTCTCGTTATCCAGTATTAACTTTTTCAGTTTGAAACCCCACAAGCTTCCCCCTTGATGAATTATGCACATATGTAAGAGCTGGGTATTTGATTTCTCTTGGTGAAATGAGCATGAATATAAGATTGTTGTCTCTTGATGAAACAATTGGAAGAGCAGGGGAACCCTGTTTATGAAATATCTGCAAACACAAATGGGGATAAATATCACACAACACTGTTGATCGCTGTGATACACTAACACACCCAATGATGGCAACCCATGACAAACCCAATGGTTGAGAAACACTGATCTGGAGTATGTTTTTTAATCGAACATGTTAAGAAAATTGTAGTATGGTGTAGTAGGTAAGTCTCAAAAGAGGGTGAACATTAATTTCCCACAAAATCTATGGGAAAGAACTGGAAAACTGAGACCATACGGTGGATGGATCATGGCTTTAATTAAACTGAAATGCTGTCTCCCCAAATTGTCAAAAAATGATAGTGGGTGGTTGATCTGACACATTTTAGTTTTAATAGCAAACTAATAGAGGCCAATAATATCGTAATAGTGAATCTGTTCATTTTTCCCAGCCTTGTGGCACAATTTTATGGCATTGAACTGCCAGAGCTACAGAGCACCCTCTAAATGTTTACATGAAGAAAATCGCAACAGAATGCTTGTAATCTGAAATAATAAATAATTGCAGCCCTAAATAATTGCACAAGTTAGTCCAGTTATAGGATGGGTAGTATTTAAATCATAGCATTCTGGACACCCATGGTAAAAACAGTCAGCACACTCAAAGGCTGTCATAAAATCATTACCCTCTTGCATTACTGTCTAGAAAAAAGTAAACCTTTACCACTCCAAGTTTAAGGGCATGCTAAAAGTCCTAATTTTTCTGTTTGAGAAAGATATATTATCTGCTGAATAAAAGCATTTGAATAGTTTGAGTAGTTTTTCTAACTACTGAGGTCAGAAGGAATTATGCAGATAGATTTTGGCAGTTTTGCCTGTCTATGGCCATACACAAAGAGGCTATGGGTCATACACTGATGACCTCATCTATGAATCTGATGCAAGTATTTCCAAGAATTTCATCATTTTTACAAGAAAAAATCCATGCTCCTCTCTAAAATTAAAAACAACATGTTTGACATTTTCACAGCAGGCAAAAAAGCAATCTTTTTCTTTTGTCATCTTATTCTGTACACCATTTATTCAGGTTAAGGATAAGGGCTAATATAATCCTGATTTTCAGGGGCTTGGGAAAAATGAGGAAAATATCCAGTTTTCTTCTTAAATTCATTGGCTTTAGGCACAGGACTCAATTTAATTTGGAGGAAATTTAGTGAATCGATGTAACTGATGAACAAAATTTGTGATGCACAACAACTTATTTCCTTGAGTAGTAACTGGAAAGTTCACTTCATTTTCAATCACGTAATTAGTTTTAAAAAGTACTCATCATAACCTTTTGAATTATGCACTATGAAGGTATAGCCCTGATAACTGAGGCATCAGTATAATGTAAGGTCTTCCCAGCCCAAAACCAAGATTTTCTACATATGTGTATAGAGTAATATAATTTGGAATGTGGACTCCTGTTTCTTGCTGGCTTTCATAAAACACATCTTTCATACATTTCCTGAGGCTTCAAGGTTTCTATAAAGCATTGATGTTTTTCTGATGCATTTTCAATTTTTGATCTACAAATGCAAAATTCTTTAGGGTGACATTTGTCGGGTTTTGAGTTACCATTCACGGTGTAAGTTTTGTAACACAGGGTACACATTTTCACCGTGTATGTCTGCTGGTGGAGTTTCTCCAAGGCCAGCAACTATGACTATCAGCAGAGATTCTCAAAGGGTGACCCCTCCCGATCTGACGGTCATCATGGACTAAGTCTCGAAGACGCTGAAAAGGGCAGCATTGGGTTGTGAGAGAAAAAAAAAGTTTTTAAGAAACACTGATTTAGAGGATTGGTTAGCTTGTTTAAGTTGATGGTTGGTAGTGTCAAAAAACAACCACCCAAGAAAGTAAATAGCAATGCCAAAACAATAGAAAAGGCCTTAACAGTAGAATTACTAGAGCCTACGAGAAAGCTCATAAATCCAGCCCACCTTAAATCCATTCCCACCTCTCCATCAGTGTCTTTTGTCCTGTAAATGTGTCGATAAGCAGCAAGCAGCCTTGTATCCCATCCCCCTTCGCTGCAGTTCATTTTGCAAAGAAGTTTCTCAGTGCTCAGTGTTTATCTTCAAGTGAAGTGCTGGAGCGTTATAGGGTAAAAGAGTACATTATCATTTGGAATACATAAATTTCATGTGTGTTCTATGTCAACAACAATCTATGTAAAACGTAGTTAACACAGAAACGAAAGAGCTCTGTAAGCCGTGCTGTTTCTTTGAAGGACAGGTGATTGACAGGATGACGCCAGACCTCTTGCTTCATCCAAATGGTGCCATCTTTCGACTTTACACCTGGTGCAGCTGTGTTGTTCTTATATGTGAGTGGACGTTTCTTGCGGGGAGGGCTTCTGCACTCTTTCTTCGATCTGAGTTCACCTCTGTTATAGCGCATCTTTATTTGAAAACAGCAATGTCAGATTGGGGCGAGCATGAACGTGACTGAGAGAATAAAACTGAATAAAAAAACCTGCTAGCCTTTACAAGTACCATAAATTTACACCGTCTGTTACAGACTCAAATCAGATGTATGCGTTTATTGTATAATGGTAACAATAAGAACAACTCACTACTCAAAACATTTATTTTGGGAGACGTTAAGACTCGAACCCAGAACCTTCTAAATTGGAGTCAGCAGCTCTAACCAGTATACTACCCGAGAAGTCAGAACAACAAGCAACACTAACCTGATTTCTTTTTCTTTGGTTACAGTCTTGGGGGAAAGTGCGTTTGTTCTGTTATACTTGTATCTTTTGTGAAAGTGCTTATTTGATATTTGGACTTCAGTCTTCACACATTATAAACTTCATGTCTACATTTTGTTGTTAGTACTAAAGCATGGAGAAAGTTTGTCTTTTAGGTATGTGTTCAACATTTCTGTCATCCTACACTTACACAGATCTTTGTGGACACGGAACACACGTGAAATGCATGTGTTCCAAATAACAATATATTTTTTTAGCCTAGGTACCCGACTCACTAATAAATAAGGCTTCATTTGGGAGAGGTTTTTGCAGTTTCTCCGGTGGTGGGGGGGGATGGTATAGCAGGCTGCTTGGGATTATCAACACATCTACAAGACAAATGACAAATGAATGGAGATGTGCGAGTGGATTTAAGGTGGGCCGGATTTACGAGTTTTCTTGTAAGCTTTGGTAACTCTAGTGTTAAACCAGATTTAGCGTGAGATTCTTCAGCCTGTATATAATAAATAAGAAATAAATAAAATGTGACATTATTTTGACATAAAGGAAAACAAATGTGAAGTAATAGTCCTTTTCATTTCCTTTTATTATCCATTCCACTACTCTTTGTTTTTAGAGGAGGAGCCACCTTATCTCCTGGCCTTTGTAAACAAATCAAAAGTATGCTATTTGTCACATGTTTTGACAGCACATATGATTGAATGGCTTTGATTTACAGTAGTTTTAATCCTGGAGAACATAAATGGCTATCATGGATGTAAGAATAATATCATTTTACTAAACCCCAGCTTTAAAACTGCTTGAGTACTTAAACATATTAGAGAGCATATTGCTCTATTGTGGACACATCCATCCATCCATTTTCCAACCCGCTGAATCCGAATACAGGGTCACGGGGGTCTGCTGGAGCCAATCCCAGCCAACACAGGGCACAAGGCAGGAACCAATCCTGGGCAGGGTGCCAACCCACCACAGGACACACACAAACACACCCACACACCAAGCACACACTAGGGCCAATTTAGAATCGCCAATCCACCTAACTTGCATGTCTTTGGATTGTGGGAGGAAACCCGAGCGCCCGGAGGAAACCCACACAGACACGGGGAGAACATGCAAACTCCACGCAGGGAGGACCCGGGAAGCGAACCCGGGTCTCCTAACTGCAAGGCAGCAGCGCTACCACTGCGATTGTGGACACATGATTCTTTTTAATGTGCTTCTTCAGCTCACAATTTCTATTTAAGCAACTGTGTTTTGCTTACTTGGCTTAAAGGTGACACCTGGAAAATTTTGACAAAAACAGAATTAGAAACGCACCATTTTATGGTATTTCTGATTGTAGCATGTCAAATAAAAAAAAAAGTTAGGAGGCACAAAATATGCTACTGAGTCATGTATTATTTTAGCAGCAAAATGGAGACAGAGAGAATAGTACATTCTGTCAAAAGCCCTGACAAGCTTTACCTTTAGTTTGAAAGTTTTCCTCATCTGTTTCTACATTTTACTAGCTAAAGAAGAAACAAAAAATGAACTGCAAAACAGATTCAAGCAAGTAAATGGGTGTACAAAACTCTGCTGCAATACTTTAAAAACTTTGTGCATCTGTACCTACACAATAATTTTTAAAGTGGCAAATTAGAGGTAGAAAATGAGTCTGATTATTTTTGTTAGGCAGCTTTTATAGAGGGGAAATGGCTAGTGTGGACCATGTCCCCACACACATAAGACAAGGAAAATGTAAATGAAATGGAAAATGCTATTAAAATACACGGAAAACCAATGCAAACTGCAAAGAACAGTACAAAATACACTCAACATACCACCACAACAGGCTGACACACCTGTCACTCTAATAGTGAATGTTTTTAAACAAAATATTATAAGAAAATAAATGAATGTTGCCTAATGTAGATTGTTGAAAAATCTGGTACCTTGTTCACGTTAATTCCACTAAAATTACTGGTAGAAAGTACAATTGTTCATTGTATTCTTAATTTTGAAGACACTAAAATCATATCATGCAAATAATCCTATAAAAATATGGGTACTTCTCATCCTGTTTAAGATTTAGAGAATATTTTAAATAAAAGAATGTACTCTTTACATTATGAAATTATAATTATAACATTGTTAGAAATAATTATGAAATAAGAAGTGACAGATGGGGCAAAGCTGATACTGTTCCAGACAACATATATTGCCAAATAATTTGTGATACTTTCAAAATATTCTACCCATTCTAAGAAAACATTTTTTAAATAATTCTGCTATTAATTTAAACCAATCTTTATTTAGTATAGACTCAGCCATCAAATTCATAAAGAGATATGTAAGATCTATTATATCAATGAAACAGAAGACTTAAAAAAAAGTGCAAAGAATATTCCATATTTGCATGTATTAAAATTGACATTTTTTTAAAGACAAATTGTAATTAACAAGTTATATCAATGTTCATTTGAATTTATTTTTACATAGTGGATGTGCTATTCTGCTGTGGGCTGGCGCCCTGCCCTGGGTTTGTTTCCTGCCTTGTGCCCTGTGTTGGCTGGGATTGGCTCCAGCAGACCTCCGTGACCCTGTAGTTAGGATATAGTGAGTTGGATAATGGATGGCTAGATGGATGTGCTATTTAGAGATGTTTAGAGTGACATACAGTACTCATCTGCAAATATGGTTAGAGTAAAAGATACAGTTATATTTAATACAAACACAAACAAATCATGAGATAAACATAAAATCACAAATGCTGAACTCATTTAGAAAATAAAAAAACGAAAATTAGCTCATGGTGCTTTATACTAAACACCATGACACAACAGCACCATGACTTTTTAGATCTGCCAAATAAAACACTTTGGAAATACCAAAACATAAACAAAAAAATTCCCAAAATCAAAAGTGAAAATTACTAGGTTGATTCTGATTAAGTGCACTCTATAATACTGAACTGTCTCAGTAAAAATGATAACAAAGCCTTTAAAAAACTGAATGCCATTTATTCTGACATGCTATTCATTATATGTAAGAGTCTGCAGAAATTTTGACCAAGGGGGAAGTAACAGGAGTCCTTAAAGTTCAAAACAATTGTGAGGGTTATTACTGTAAGATCTAGATCAATTTACATCAATAAAACAACGTCTGAGCTCCTACCTCCTGACATTTAACAGGTGGAACCTTACAAAGAATCATGGAATCATTTATATCTAATTTACCAGGGATTAACAAGGTGCTGAAGAAAATGCTCCTGACCTAAGATGGCCTATATTTGGTAAGGCTGTCTTTCAAGATAATACAGAATATCTGAAGATAATCATTTGCTTGAATCTAAAAATTGTTTTAAGTCCTTCTTGGCTCAAGTGTTTTCCTTATCTAATTACTTAAAAACTATAACCCAAACTCTTTAAATGATGAATTTACAGTGGTCCATCCACAGCCATTTTTAGTTTAATGTATTTCTTGAATAAAATGATTACAAAACAACTTAATGATCGCAAAAGAATCAGAAAAAAAAGTGTCCTAGTCACATCCTTAGATTTGCTACAGGGACCAACACACTTCCAGCTGTTGGATTCAGTCCAAATCCCCAAATAATCTTTGTTGGTGATGAAACCAAGCTCCATCTGATTGCACACACCTGTGCTAATTAGCTTCAGATTTGTGCTAATTTAAAAAATATGGCCAGTAATGTAGAATTTGATCATTTCTATGTTGAAGCAATGATAAATGGATGTGTTTAGCACTAGAGCATATAGTTAAACCTCTGGATCAAAATATTACTGACAGAATTTGTTCAAATATTTGTTTCTATATGAAGATCCTGCAACACGAGCCAATCTGAGTTAGGATTTAATTAAAAAGAAACAAAGATGTGTTTATGCAGCATGAGAAAGTTGTGTTAAATTAATTTAAAGTGGTTTCTAGAAAGTCAAGTCAAGTGGGTTTTATTGTCATACCATCTATACATACTGTATACCTTGGTACCTTACAAAGTGGTATGGAATTATGCTCTCCAATGAACACAGTGCAACATTTAGACAATATAACATACAGAGGGGTGCGTAATGTTACATAAGGGAATAAAGAATAAGGAACAAAGTCTACAAAGTGACATCGTATTGACAAACGGCAGTCAGTGATGATAGGAGCTGTACAATGGAGAGGGAACAGAAAGCAATGAACAGCAAAACAGTGTTTAGATATGAGTCTATGATAAGGGGGTACATGCAGGGACAAGGGATAACAAGGTGACTGCCTGAGGGAAGAAGAATACATGCAATTCACAAACAATAAGAGCTACTTAAAAATATGTAGAGGGATTTGTTGTGATGGTAAGGCTACCAAGATTTCTTCAAATAAGTTTGTTATGAGATTCTTTCACTAGGAATTGTTTCCATTTCAAACATATTTACATTTACATTTATTGTGATGTGTTGCAAATTCAAGGAGGCTTCCTAACTAACAACCATTTCCTGCCCAGATTATTTACTTGTTTCTAATTGTTATAGCACTTGATTGTCAAGTAATCCTTGAATACTTCTGTACAGCTGGTTCAAAACACAGCAGCAACATGTAAAACTTTAAAAACCATTTCCTTAAAAAAAGCTATGTAGAAATCTAATGTTAGCACCAAATTTTAAATTCTCAGTGTCATAGTTCTTCCTTATGTTACAGAATGTATTAATCCCTACTCATTTGAGCATACACTTTGATCACAAGATGCAAGTGGTCATAACAGTCTCACAAAAAATTAAACTACAGTTGGTGGCAAGGTCGCGTAGCCCCTAGCAAAGAGGTCCCATCAGCCTAAGCATTTCAACTGAAACTGATCATACATTTTTTAGTCTAGCATATTCTTACTGACCTGCTGCAGACATTTGAAAAAGAAGCAATTTATTTCATTGCTTGTTAATAAGATGTTCCTATGCTCTCTAATCAGTACTATGCAGGAAAACTTCATGTCACTGTCATTTTGATCAAGTTATCACTTCTCATTTTGAAACTAGTCTATTTATTGGTTAACGTGTTATTTCTAATGATAGAAATAATGTCGCAACTTTGTCATGTTTCATCAATATTGTTAAAATAAGCTGGTCCCTTTGTTAATTAGGGAATACACTAAATGGGTGTGGTCTTCATGATTAAAAAACAACCCGAAGATGCCCTAGCAGTTTTACTATATTCATAAACTTGGAGAGGAGTCGGATAACTCTTAATAATTACCCAGTGCAGAGGCTGTGGATCCACCTTGTACTTGCTACCCCACTGGCGATACCTTTTAGCCGTATTGCTGGCATATGAGCCCTATTAATCTTTATCTTGAGAAAAATACCCCAGATAGACAATGTTTTTAGTTAAAACTTCATGCATTGCCCTTCATTGATGGGGTGTTTCACTTGCACGTTGTTGAACCGTGACATATGCTTCATTTCAATGTTGTGTTTCTTCATCAGTATCATTAGCACAACGTTCTTGTGCACTGGCATTTGCTACACACGTCTTTCATAGTGAGGTGCATGCATGCGCCATCTAGTGGCTCTGGTTGAGCATGAGCAGAGAGGACTGCTCTATACACAGACACACATACAGGGGTTTTGTTTATATATGTCTAATGTAGTGGGACTGTTTGATAAGCTGACCCAGGATGGCTGGAGAAAAAACAGTTAATTCAAGATTTCTCTTTGGGCAGTCATTTCCTTACCTGATTTTATTAAAACTCTAACCACTGCTAATGTCACAGTGTTTGTTGTTCCTTTAACCAACAACATACATTCAGTATTTTTAACCTGGACATGTACAGGTTAAAAGGTAACCAACCATCAGGATCATACCACAAATAGAACTGGTTTCAATTCAGCATATATTGATGGCAAGAAAAGGATAACTGTGTAGCTATTCTAAGTAAACTTAATTAAAACATTATGAGATTGTGTGCATCACATAATTACAAGTTATGATATTCCTTGGCATACATAATGCATGCAGTGTTTAATGTTTAATAACAGTGCTGGTACTGAACAGTTAAATGAGGTGGTCAAAAAACATTGAATAGTATGCCTCAAAATTAAATAGTCATGGACTGCCATGAATAAATAATCTGCACAGTTCATCCTCACAAAGAGTGAAAAAGTACCAAAGTTTTCGGTGGCAGAGTCAGAGTTCATCACATGCACCAAGCATTATGAGTTTGCCAGAAAAGAGGGTATATGCATTACTAAAAATTAGCATATGGCTATTTGTTGACTATAGAAAGCCATTGAATGCTAAAATGTTACAAAACATATTTTTTAGCACAGAATTCTAGACGTTACCCAATATACTATGAAATTGCGCAACACTGCAGTTTTTGCTACTCAGTAGGCAAAGTTTATATTGTTATTGAGTAAAATGGTGTGATTATTCCTTGAACTAAATGGCTTGCCATGTTCATTAAAATGTGAAACAGGTAGGTAATAATAACTAATATTTCTAATAATACAGATTGTTAAACACCAGTATGACATTTCATTTCATATTCTGTAAATGATAGGGGTACACTTGGAGTCTCCAAAGCCCAGAATGACGTCATGAAGACCATGATATACACCAAAGCTGTGTTTTTTTTCTGCCACAACAAAATATATAAGGAAGGTAAAAACAGGGAATAATCACAGTATTTGACAGAAAATAACACATATAGCTCTTCTTGTCCTACCTATATATTGAATTTCCTGCCCACATATAGTGGCTTGTCCACATAACCAACTCCATGGCCAACTAAAGCTCACCCAAACTCTTTTTTTTCTTTTTCCTTTCTTTTGGTATCCTGCAGAGTAAATAGTTTTGGGGCAGTCATTTATCTGCCATTATTTATTTATGCTCTCTTGCAATAGTGCTCATAATCACTTCTACACACATCACAACTTATCTACTTTTATTGCAGAGCAGCTAGAAAATCTTGGTTTGGATCAACTGTCTTTCATACTTGTAACTAATATGTTCTAATACTCCTGTCTGGGATTTATCTGTGGCTTCCATGAGCTATAGGTCCATTTCAATATAATTACACTGACAAAATTATTTTTGTACTTTTACTAAAACATGCTTTAAAATTGAATATTTTGGTACTGTTAAATGTTTTACAGCTATGTCATTTTATCCTGAAGTGTATTAATAAAAGTGCATTTTTTCAAATGGAATAGACAGATTAAAGAAAATTATTTTTGTATTTATGTAATCACACAATAGTGTAGATATACTGTACATGGTTTATTGCTGTCAGTTCTAACATAATCTATGGCTGAATTTCTGTGAAAAAAAGAGCATTACGTACCTTACATTACATACATATTTCAGATTGCACCATAATTGCAAAGATTACACCTCTGAAGAAAATAAGTTATCGTGTTTGCTATATAGCTTCTCAATATATCAGTGGAATTGAATGCCACACTAAAGAATGTAACTCTGATCTAATATTTTTAACTAAAAGGGTTCTTTTATGTTTTTGTTAGAAAATCTCTGTGAGCAGGCAGCCTGCAATCAACCATTCATTTTTAAGCCCGAAAATAAGCTTAAGAGCCAGAATATGGAAGATGCACTGTTTATTGAGTGGATGCCTTATCACTTCATAACACTTTTTTTGTGTAAACATGATATTGGAAAAAAAACATTCCATGATTGCATCTCAAACCTGTGTTGTAAATGATAGAATCATTTCCCCATGCTGTCTCTTTTGAAAACAAGAGTTAGCTAACAAAGCTATTCTGTAATATTGTTCCTAGATTTGTTATAATATAGAGCATCAAGAGCTCTTGAAAAGAATGTATTGTAATCAGAAGGGGTGTTTATTAAAAAGAATGAATCTGCAGACCAAAAGAAGAGGCCACCTTCAATTGAACACTGTAGCTGCTGCTGTTGTTATTGTGGTTTGAAAGTTGTTCTGTAAATGCAGTAGCACTATCCTCGCTTCTGTTCAAGACTATGTTTGGTAATTCTTGACCTCATTGTTTGCTTTTTTTTATTCTGAGCAAGTGTGTTCTAACCATACATTGATTAAAAAAAAGCCTTACTAATTAATTTCCCCATATTAGATAGAACTTAATTTGTCCCCAGGATGAAATTTGGCATTTTACAGAAGCTCTTTAAATTATTAAATATACACAGACACTTTAGTCTGGTCACATGCTTTAATGACTATAAACCAAGAAAATTCAAAAGAAAGAAAACTTCTGACTTTGCTGTCTCAGTCCCAGTAAGGCATTATGAAGACAGATTGCTGCTTGTAAGAAGAAGCCCCAGTTGTGTTTCTTGACACACTTCTGCTGACTAATCTGTTGTCTAAATGTACTCAGTGTTTGTGTGTGAGACAGAGATTTTTCATAATGGCACTCAGTTTTGTTTTAATTCTCTCCATCGCTGTGACCTCCAGGAGATCAAGAGTGTGTTCTATAATTGAGCTTACCCTTTTAATTAGCCTGTTGATTTGGTGGGCCTCTCATGAAGCGATGTTACCAGCTCAAAACACCACAGCCTAATGACCCTGCTTGCATAAATCAATAACAGTAAAATAAAAATGCTGTAAAATACAAGAGTGAAAACACGTCTCAATCATATATCTGAATTTAAGTAGTTATGAAATGAAAACTATTTAACTCAAAACAACTCAGTCCTATTCAGGGGGACAGACAACACTGGAAACAAAGTAGGAACCAGTCTATGTTGAGCCACCAGCCTATTGCAGGACTCACTCATGTATGAATTCATGCTTTCCATTAACATATCTTGAGCAACATCTTTGGTGTGAAAGGTAAGCAGTAGTATCCAGAGGAAAAATCAAACAAAGTGATAATAGGATAATGTGCTAGGATTTAAGCTTAGCGCTCTAGAATTGAGAAACAATAACACTAACCCCTGTACTATCAGTTATCATAACCAACAAAGAACCATTTTCCTGTTCTAGTTGCATGACTCGCATATAAATCTGCTGTCAACCCCTCTAAAAATGCCTCTGTTTACAGGAATTCATTTATACAGTTGCAACATTAATAACAGACTATGAAAAGAGTTTTAACATATTAAAGTGATCAGACGTTACTTCTCCTTTTACTGGAACAGATATTTAATAAAGAATATGTGTTTTAGAGGGTGCTACAGTAATTAAGAGTCTTCAGTTATACCTGTTTGCTTAATTAAACAAAAGTTATCTGTCTATCTAAAGTCATAAAATACTTAAATAAATAATACATTTTGCAAACTAGACCTGTTGACTTTTATCTTTTTATTAAATTACATTATCTTGTTGAAATGGAAGAATCAAGAAAGTTTTTTTGAGAATTTGCTTAAATTGAACCTGTTAGCAGTTACAGAAAGATGCATCAATGTTTGCTGAGAAATCACAGACATTAAAAAATGTGGCATCTATTAGCCAAAAGCAGCCACTAGCATGACAAACAGGAGAAGGTGAACACCAAGGAAAGGTCATCATCAGTAAAGTAAATACAAAAGAGATGATTTTGTAACCATTAAATATAAATAAAACACAATAAAAAAGGTTGGGCTTCAGCTAAGCATTATAATCAATGGAGCATAATAAAAACAACACTGCTGTAGGAATACAGATGAATATATAATGAGACTTGTAAATCGCCAGGGTCTAATAAATTTACATGTGGTAAGCACTGATTAAAGGTATTCTGGAATGCTGGAAAGGATGGATGTAATTCCCAATTCTGAATTAGTAGACTAATTTTGAAGACAATATTATCATTCAGGATGGCAGTGTAATCAAGCCACCCAAGGACTGATGTAGTTGTTGCTTTTCCAGTAATTCCCAGGACAGTGCTTTGATTGTTTTCCTGATGCCCAGGTTTAAATAATTTGGTGCTCTTTTATAAGGAATGTCAGTAAATGTTTTTGCACCTAGTTCATTTAGAGTGTTTTTTTTTTCAAACTTTTGAGTGATTGTTTCTGTAGAACAATTAATTTAGGTTGATGTATACAAGCCAGTTGTACTCTGTTGTGGACCAAAAGAACTGTACCAAAGTCCTTTGGAAATAGTGGTGTTGATGAGATTGGAATGTGATCCAACATGGTACCTATCTAACTACAGAAAATATTGTGCATTATGGGAGACATTTTTACTAGTAAAAAATAAATCTACAAAATTCATACAAGTTCGAGTACAACTCACGCAAGTTCCAGTCAGTCAGATCAGTCCCAGCACCTGATTCAGACTCAAAGATTGAAGTATAGCCTTACTTGTGATTGGATACATCAAACCGCCAACATACAGAATTTTTGAGGAATGAATGCCCTTAGCAACCGATGTTCAAACACCCTAATCCTACACAACAAGAGTAATGTGCACAGGTGGGACATCCTCTCAATGTGATTGCACTTCAGGATCAATGGAAACACTGGAGGGTCATTAATGTTGATACTATGTAGTAAATATAAATTGAAAATTGCAGAGTGGACATTATTAATAAATATTTACTGGTCTACAGACAGCAGTCATGTGATTTGAGATAACCTAAAAAGAAGGGATTGAAAATCATACAGTGAAATTAAATTCACCCTATACATCAACTGTCTAAATGAAATTGAAGTACATCCCTGTACGTTCTCATCAGTGCTTGCCATAGAGTCATATAGATGAAATGTGTCTTTTTATTGTATGTAAAGTAACACATTTTCATGTTCTTTTCTAGTTACCAAATAAGACATTCTGCTCACAGAGCTTTGCTTGGTAACAAGTCACATAATCATCGCATATATGCAGATGTAAAAGTGCAACTTTCAGGAAAAAAAGTTTCTGGCCAATGAATGTAGTCCCTGACACACCCGTGGCAAGTTTATTGTTACTTTTTCTTTGCTTGGAAGTTTGTTACGTGAGACATAAATGAACTAACTGTAAATTAAACAAAGTAACTAATAATCTACTTATGAACTGTGAGTTTGAAAATGCCCTAATACTCACCTTAGTTGTGGGATTAAGTAAGATGTAACCTTAAGCTCTGCCTGTGGTTTTTTCCTTGCCAGTGGTGTTTGCCCAGCATTACTGCCAATCTCATTATATGTGGAGTTTGCACATTTTTCCATTTTCAGTAAGTTGAGAAAAATCAAAAGAAAGGAGAGAGCTGACACATCTAGCTCTAGAGGGACATATTGATTGGAAATGTGCAAATACTATAATTACATGAAAGAAAATAAGCCAGGAATGATACTACTTTCATGACAGACTGGAATAATATCTGAAGATAATCCATTAAAATGGTGTTTGTTTGATTTCAATGACTTTTACCACCAAATCTCCAATCTAACACAACAGATTAAAACAAAAGCAAAAGTTGCATCACAGTCTAGTATAGGAACTAAGTGTCAGACCTTCCCCAAATGGAGTTGCGAAAATAGACTAGGCCATCATGAAGACTAACCTCACACCACTACGGAACATATACCTCACAATGGTCTGTAGGAGGGCTTTCAACATCATTAAACAGTTAAAGACACTACTGATCTCCAACATAATCTCTTCACATTAATGCCATACAGTATGAGTATGAAAGCAGTGACTTCATGTTCCAGAGATAGTTTTTACCCCCAGGAAGTTAGACTTATTAATAGAGTCTAATTTGTTACCTCATTCTTCATCAGCACATAGTTATTGACATAGTCTTCCTGCATCCACCACTGCTTTTTAGTATGCTGATATGTTTTTTTATTGTACTCTTTATATAGGTGCTATCACAAGTGATAGTGGGTTATGAATTTTACTGTATAGAGTAACAGTGTAATTAACAATAATAATAATAACAATATTATTAATAATAATAATACAGTTTTATTAAGCCTTTATGGAAAACATGTTGTGCAGTCAGTATTATAAAACAGAGTGTGTCTCTTAATAATCCAACATAAGAAAACATTTTCATACCAAGAATAGAAATTGCATACTTTATACTTTGTAATGTTTTAAATTTGAATTGCATATTATTATAAATTTTCACATATATAGAATCATTATCTTAAACTTGATGCCACAGTATCTAGTCAGTGTACAGTTTTAATTGGCGTGCTTCTTATCCTAATTCAGAGTAAAAGCAGAGCAGGTGCTTAAAACTCTGGTATTGATGATTGCCGTGATGGTCCGTTGGACATTTTATTAATTACAGTTCAGTGGCCAATGACCTTTTCATGATATCCTGTGCTTTGGAGTTTCCTCCTGAGAATTCTGTAGCGTACCTCAACCTTTATTAGTGAAGGATAACTCAGTCTTTGAGGAAGAACAGCATGCCATTTGTATTCTGTAAAGTTGACAGCAAGATCAGTCATTACTGAAGTTGAGCCATCACAGTATGAGGACTGGATTAGTATGCTGCTGTTGTGTAGCTGTCATTAGTATCATTAAGCTTCTGGCTGTGCTAAGGCCACAGGGACATGCAGAGGGATTTGCCCAAGGTATTAAAAAAAACAGAAATTCAGATTTACCATAGAACGAGTAGACAGAAACAGATGCTTTTTCGAGTGGTAACAAATTATCAAGGTAATGATAAAAATCAAAACTGACTGCTTAATTTCTGAAACAGTATACTGGTGGGTTTTTCTGACTTTACTTTTATATAGATGTACCCAAAAATGCTTACATATTTAAGTTAAATAACTTAAAAAATCTAATAAGTTATGAAATAAATATAATTTGAATATACCATTTATAATTTGTTTATATAATACAAAAACAAGCAGAAGACCCAGAAGAAAATAACTGTTTGTCTTTAAACATCCATCCATCCATCCATCCATTATCCAACCTGCTATATCCTAACTACAGGGTCACGGGGGTCTGCTATTTCTAAACTTTGGCATACAAAGGAGAAGGGGCATATACCTAATTTATTTTATTATAGTTTAGAAATGTCTTAAGGCTAAAACATGGCTGAGCTTGAAAATCTGCATATTCTTTCTAGTGTGATGTTTGTCATGCATTCTGAAGACTTACTGAATAGATTAATTAAAATGAATGGTAGCTCTTGTGGTCTCTCCAGTGGCTTAAATTATTATAAACTTCTTATTGCAGATACCTAAATCATTGCCATTTCTGGAAATTTGTGCTTTCCAAACATTTCTTATACATGATTTTAAAAATAAATAAGTACAAAACAAACAGTGAGTTTTATATTATGATTAATGTCATAGTAAGAATTAAAAAGAACTGTATAACACAATTTGGATTGTGCAACCATTAAAATGCTTTGTTTCTACTTAAATTGTTTTTTTTTTTTTTGCATTTTATTGATTTTATTAATCCCTGCGTGGAGTTTGCATGTTCTCCCCGTGTCTGCTTGGGTTTCCTCCGGGCGCTCCGGTTTCCTCCCACAATCCAAAGACATGCAGGTTAGGTGGATTGGCGATTCTAAATTGGCCCTAGTGTGTGCTTGGTGTGAGGGTGTTTTTGTGTGTCCTGCTGTGGGTTGGCACCCTGCCCAGGATTGGTTCCTGCCTTGTGCCCTGTGTTGGCTGGGATTGGCTCCAGCGGACCCCCGTGACCCTATTCGGATTCAGCGGGTTAGAAAATGGATGGATGGATGGATGATTTTATTAAAATCAAATAACAACATTCCATACAAGCAAGTCAAGTTTAACAAAATTAGGTTCAGAGCAAATCAAATCAAAGTTGTTTTTTTATTTATTCGTTTGGCCATATGTTTAAAATTGGTTATTGCTTCTGTGTCATCACATTGGATTTGATCCTAACTAAAAGTTGCATGTTAGGCATTATAATTTGGGGGTTTTAGCAGACAGAATTAAGAGAGAAGTACTGCAAAGATATTTGCAGACAGTTAGAAGGGGAACAGCCATAATGGGAAGCTGACTATAAATGAAGTCTGTGTAGATGTGTGTGAGTGAGAGAGAGAGAGAGAGAGAGAGAGAGAGATGATTGTGCGCCTAAAAAACAAACTCTCTCATCTACCTACATTTGCCTTTGGTCAGATGGGGGAAAGCATGAACAGGTGTTGTTGCCTTTGAGGCCAGCAGCCTGATTGTGCAGGCAATGTACATGGAAGAAAAGAAAAGAAAGATCATTGGAACCAAGTGGAAGGAGCTACCAAAGTTGAGAGTAGTGTGGCCAATGAAGGAGATGACCTCTAGTATAACTAAAGTGTGAGAAAAATACTCATACCTTTCACAACATATTAGGCTTCCAGCACCATTGATGATAAAATGTCAATGAGATAATGCCATAAGAAAGATAAAGAAAGAAAAAAAAAATCTCACAAAATGAATACCTATCAGCATGCTGTAATCTTATATATAAACGTCTATGCATGAAAGTGTGTGTGTCTGTCCGGCCTGGAAGTGAGAGGTGGAGACGGGCTAAAGCATCCACCCCTGAGGATACGCAAGCGAGGCCAGCACGTGAGCAAAATTAAACACCCGAAGAAAGAGTCACTCACTTATCCGCTATTACACAAATGAGGCAAGCATGTTGGCAAAACAAAGCCTCTGAAGAAAGGCAGTCGCTAAACCGCTAATGCACAAACAATGCAAGCATGATGGCAAAATGAAACCTCCTAAGAGAGAAATGCCCAGAGTAGTTCCTTTCAATTACCTGACATCTCTATGTTTCAATTTTTTTTCTGATTTCAATAGTTTCTAGGACCCCGGGCTTTTCACAGCACAAGCTTACACAGCTAGTACAGTATAACTACCAAAGGAGAGTACAGTGGAGCCTTGGGTCACAAACGTCTCGGACTATGTACAAATCGGGTTAAGGCCAAAAAGTTCGCCAAACTTTTGCATCTGTTTACAACCACACACTCGGGTGACGAACAAGCCAGTTTAACCTTCTGGTTCGTAACACCGATGATTTCCACGTGTTCAGTCTCTCCCTGTGCAGCGAGCGAGCGAGAGAGAGACAGCACGAGAGAGCGAGTGAGCAAGAGACAGAGAGAGAGCGCAAGAAGGCAGTTAAAGAAGACAGTATGGCCGAGAAGGCAGTTAAGAATACAAACAGCTTATTTTTAAAGAGACTGCTTCAAGCATTGTTTTAATCTCGTTGTATTTGATGAAGACTTTTTTCTATTGGATTTTAACCTCCACTTCACTTCTGTTTTTATGGGATCATTTATTTATTGAAGGATTCTGAAAGCACTGCACTTTATTTAATTTGGACTTTGTTCTTGATTGTTGTTTTGTTGATTTTAATAAAAGCACTTGGCACTTTTGGCAGCATCCGATTGCTCCATTGTAGTGCCTTACTGTCGTGCTCATCTGTAACATTAACGACGGTGACGGGTTTAAGGGCTCCTGGAAGCGAGATGGAAGCATGCAGCAAACCCGCATCGTCACAGACTTTACCTCAAAACTGTAATCTCCTCTCCACCCAGTTCCTCCTCAATTCCTTCATGCCAGAACTCAACTCATGCAAGGTTAGTTTTCTTGGTTGTTTATGGTTAGTTTTTGTATAAATTACGGATTTTTCAAATGTTCATTTTTTTCCCTGTGCTTAAAACTTATTAAAAAAAGTGTTTACAGAGAGCGGTTCGTAAGGCTATAGCGTGAACTCCTTCAATTTTAGTTTTCTCTGTTCAAGGTTTTCTCTGTGGTATTCAATGTTTTTGTTGCATTTAGTTTACTATTACACTGTGCATTCTATAGTATAATTATTTTTGTGCTTAAAAATCTTTAAAAAAAATATATTTACATATAGCTTGTACGGTCCGGAACGAATTTCTTGTATTTACATACAATCCTAAGGTGGAAATTACTTCCAGTCACGACCAAATTGGGTTGCTACCAGAGTTTTGGAATGAATTACGGTCCTTGACCCGAGGTTCCACTGTATTAAAATATATATTAACATGAAATACTCAACACTGAAATCAGAAATACAAATGAATATTGATAAAATTTCACTTTTTGTTCAATGGGAAAAATGCTAAATCATTTTGTAAAGAAATATTTGACTTGAATCAAGATAATAATGATGACTACTCCAAAACCATGAGATGTGTAAGTTCACACTTCTTCAACATTGCATCGAAATAGGGCAAATAAAGAATCACTTAATAAGGCTCTAGCCTTCAAGTTGCAAGGTTAAAAAAAGGTCTGATGTCTAGATAATCTGCATGTTATTAGCTTGTCCAGCACATATATATGATATTGTAGAGAGTTTGGGCGTGGAACCGACTTCTTATGCCTTCATTTTAATTTAATTCCATTTTAAGATTAAGAAGTTCTAGTCAATTAAGGTTGGGTGATATGTAAAACTCTCAGGTTGATTAACTCTCCTTAGACATCAGTGATTAAGAGGGGTATTGCCAAGGGGTGAGATATCATCATTTTTAACCAAGTAAGTTCACAGTCCTTTTTGTAGTTCCTATCATTTTCCATTTGGCCACAGGGTGTCCTCAGAAGTACTTAATTTAACCTCCTTTGCATTAACCACAAGTGTGACACAGACTTGGAATTCCATGTAAATATAGTTAAGTCTGGCTCAGGGTGACATCTCATTATATTCTTTACAGTGTTAAACCTGAATAACTCTCGGGACAGTATTCTGCTGTCAGTGGATCTAGTGGATGAAATAACATTATGCTGCAAAAAAAAACAAATATTTTTATGAATTCTGCCACTTTGTTGTAACTGTAAGGTAACACATCAATATTTATGAATGGTTTGGAGCCTCCAATGAAAAACAATGGCAAAGAAAACACTGTAAAAACAGTTTTAGAACAAACTGAAACACTGCTCAAACTGATACTAGTGATGATGTGAATTGGTCATCAAATGTCGGCACGGATAATGAAACTGATGCAACTTACGGCGCTGTACAACCAAACTGCTATTATATGACCAGTAAATTCGGTCAAATGATGCTTCACCGTCATGCGACAATAGCTGAGTGACCAAAAGGCAAATAATTGTTTTCAAGTGCAAAGACAAGCAAAACATTATCCCCCTACGCACTCTTCATAAATTTTAGAAGTATGCTGTATCTTTATTGTAACAAAAACAAATATTACTAAACACTATTTTTTTTTAATTTTTCAACTGATCCACTATTTCATATCAATTTTTTATGTGGTTCCCTGCACTATGATGGTTGTAGTGTACTATGTGTAAAAACGGAATGCAAGATATGCAGTTGGAAAGACAAGGTAAATTTTTCATTGTAGTGTTAATTTAAATTAATAATCACAATTATTAAATTAAAAGCAGTAATTATCAATTGTTAATAATTGTGTTCTCCTATTACAATGTTCCATTAATTGCATGAGCCAAGTAAATGTGCAGCATGTAAACATCAATGTTATATGTAATAAATCATGGTTCAGTATACACTTTTGATCTAAACCCTCCATAACTTTTTAACTATACAAAATTGCACATGAAAATCTAATTGAAGCTATAATTTTTACAATATGTGCTACAACATGAAATTACATTTATAAACAAAATGCACATTATTCCTAGTAATTACCTGTTTCAATTCAAAAGAATTAAGTTTTTTGTAAAATTTAGTTTTGCAATGAGCATCCACAAAAGCCAAGTCACTAAGCAAAGTAGGAATGTTTTATTTATAGCTAACTGAATCTAAAATATTTCAGAAAACAGAGCTCCGGTGAACTTATAACTTTTGTGGTAGAAATCAACTACTTAATTAAACAAACTTGTCCTCTAAAAAGACAAATTTGATAAAATATTTAAGTCAGTAATCAGACAGGAGAAAAGCTTGCCCATCTGCAGAACCAAGCATTCTTCACAGCAGTCTGTTACGACCTGATGAGAATGGTCAAAGAAACAAAAGGATAAAGGTTCATTTTATAAACTACTGAATTTACATACAGTGTCAATCAATTCATACATTCTCCTCTGGTTTGTTTGTTGGTTTACACCCAAATGACTTATAAAAAAATAAAACTCTATTTTATTAAATTCTGGTTCTTCTTATATACCATTTGGTTTGAGCCATGGCCCTTGAAATTTCTGTGTTATGTAACAACTGTCCATTCTGTTTGATTATAGGACATCTCTTAGTCATCTTTAATACACTTTGTGTATTATGTCTTTGTCTTTGTTGTTCACTTGACCTTGACCTGGTTTCCGGATACGCCTGAACAGGTTTCTGACATTTATTAAACCTTGCTATTTCTTTAAGATGAATGATATTTTTTAATTTGGAAAGCATTTCAAAACACTTTATCCTAAATGAATCTGACAACCCCAGTTCCAAATTTTTCTTCCAACACATTGGCTCTGGTAAAAAAAATTAAATAATAACAAATAAATGAAATGCCTTCCTAAACTACAACTAAACTAGCAGAAACTAATATAAACAGACAAAATTACACTAAACTCGGATCAACAAACTGTTCAGTCTGACAGCCTGAAAGATAACAGTTACTATAGCATACAATATCTGATCAGTAAAAGAGAAAAGTAAAAAAAAAAATGTAACAAGATGGCTTTAAATTCTGTTAAATCTGAAATAACAGAAACAGATCTTTAACAAACTGGTCATTTATTCAATGTCTCTGCAAAAATATTACTTCTGCAGAAACATGTATTAAACAGCAAACATTTAGTTACTTTGACAAGTTGATTAAGTAGATGTTCACATTTTATAAAACTGATCTACAAATTTTATTCAAATTAAAAATAATACAACTAATGTTGATTCATGTGTTAATGAGTTTCTTTTATAAAAGCATGGCAATACTGAATTCTAGATTTACATGGAAGTTATCAAATATAGATAAAGGGCTCAAGGACAATTTATATATATATTGCTTCATTGTGTGATACTTAATTGCAAGTATCTTTAAATCTCAACAGTTTTTAAAGAATTATCTGTTCACTGCATTGTAGTTAGTATGTGTATAATGACTTGTTACAAAGAATCATTGTTTCATATTGATTTTTTTGTTGTTTACTAGGTATTTACTTTTCTTACCTATTTTATAGTCAGTACCATAACTCTCAAGTCAAGAAGTTCCAAGATTTGTCCTTGTCTCATAATTGCACCACAAGTCGATGGACTTTTAAGACAAGGCTGACAAGATGTGGCTTCATCACCAGAATAGTGTGCTTATGTGCAGGGTGGTAAATCTCCCTCATGCAATTATCTCTCTCAAATGCAAGAGTGCCAGTGTCATTACACTGCTCTCCATGTGTTCCCAGTTGAGATTGCCAACTTAGCATGAGGTAATTGAGAACACAAGAACATAAGGTATAGTTAAAACAATAAAAGGCATTTAGCAGGGTTTGTTATTTTCCTAATGGCTAAACCCTAACTAATTGATAGCCTTAAGACATTATCTAACTCTGTTTTAAAAGATTATACCATTTTATCTGAATTCCCGTCTTAAGTTATTCAACATCTATTTTATTACCTAGAGCAAAAGAAGGTCACTCTTATCCAGGAAAAGGAAAAAGCCTCCATCTTCACAATCATTCTGTTGTCTTTGCTGAATATAAAATAGTAACTGTTATCCCTGAGATGTGTTGTTTCTGTTTGTTTAAGTTGTACACAAAGCATGCTGCAATTACCTCTTAAAATGGAGAAACTGCTTACTGTGTATTGTAATATATGATTCATAAGTATAAGAAAGGAGAATATGACTGTGAATAAATAATGACATTAAAGTAAAACATTCTGCAAAGTATGATTTTTAACATGATTTGTATCTTTTCTTTTGTCTAAAGTGAGACAGACATCCATTCCTTACAGTCTAAAGCTAGTCTAAAGGTACTTTAAATATAAAACACAACTTAATATATATGCTACCCTGAAGAAATGCCATACTTTGGTATTACTCAATTTAATTTATTCTTATGAAGCACGCTTCTACGTATCAACCCAGTGCACTATACAACAATTACAAATAGATTGGAACAACTCCTAAAGGAACCAGTACAACAAAGGACAAATGGCAAGTATTTTGCAGGAACCAGGCACCCTTCTTTGATATTATGAATTCTCTCTTTCCCGATCACAACTGTCTTAACATTAGCACAATGATTTAAGGTCTGAAAAACACCATGAAAACAACAAACACAAATAACTTAAGTCTGCACTCTGGTCTAGCTGGTCATGTTCATCTATCTATTCTGTCACTCATCTCCTTATGACTTTTCTGTACTCTTTGGTTGTACTCCTTTTTTCCTCCCAAAACCCTGTCGCCTCTATTGTGTTGTTTGGTTTGTCCTACTTCTTGCAGACTTTTGTTTTTGACACCTTCCTTTTTTCTTCTGGTAGTGCGCTGGAAACCAAACAACATTATAGGATCATTATTGTCATGTTTGCAGAGTATTGTGGAGTTTTGACTTGCATGTTTTGATTAACATGATACATGTTGCCACTCTCTGGTGCTATCATTAGAGACCATAACTATCTTACATCTACAGACGTCTCATCCAAGTATGCCATGACTTGAGGTCAGATGTGGCATGGATGTTTTCTGTCTCTTTAAGAATGAATCAAAGGCTTATAAGATGACTGGTTAGTCTTTATTCGGCAAGCAAAGTCCCAACACAACAGAAACCGTCAATCTGGACTTTCTGGTAGTGCTGTAGTATTTGAGATTGGTCTCAGGACCCCATTTTCAAGATCATGGTCTTGTCATGGACTTGACTGCTTTTTGTCTTGATCTTGTCATGGTCTTGGGCAAAGCAGGCTCGTATTTTTTTTTCAAGACCATTAAAGACCACAGATCTATTATATGCTCAAGAATCAACTCCTCCTTTATTTTGCAAAGACATTTAAAAATGTTCATTCAGTTGTATGCAATCACTTTAAGTTCAAAGATGTGATCCCGGCTATGGCTGTGTTTGAGGGTTTAATTATGTCACATTATGGGCATTCACTGTGAAATCAGTTGTTCATGCATTTGCAACCAACTAAAAGTTTGACAAGTGGGAAATATTAAAAGCCTTGTATGAAGGATTCACTCACAGGCATAATGAAGCCCTCAGCTAAAGCCCCTAGGGCAAAGTGGCCTGTCCCATGAGGGCTGGTTCTCTTTCACGGCGGGGTGCCGACATAATTCCATCCATGGTCCAGCCCTGTAAAAAAGCAAGAACAGGTTGTGGAGATGTTGTCCTGAAGCCACCTACTGGCATCTTCTGTCACGCCGTCCAGACAACGTCTTCACACCCTGTTCTTGCATTTTTACAGGGCCGGACCTCTGATTATCCTGTGCCCTCTGGACCTGAAAGCAGGACGGGAACACCCATGCCCTCATCTCCCCATTCGAGTTCGGGGCTTCCCTTTGCCACTGTAGAGAGCGGCCCTTCAATGTACGTTAGCCAGCAGACCCACATTTCTCATTGTCGGGCAGCCCGGCTTTCCTCCTCCAGGTCCTCCTCTTTTTCTGGGGTGCTCCGACGGTCTGGTTTCCCTATGGAAGAAAAGGAGACCCCATGGTGTCTGAACCTCTGTAGAGTGGCGTGAGCCTGTCATTGGCTCTTGGAGCGGGGTGCTTTGACACGCGGCACTCATCAGCCGGTGTCTTGTCTGCACCCTTGTTTTTCTCGCCCTCACCAAACGATCAGCATTCACCTCCGCGTCCACTGTAGGAGATGCGGCTACTCAGCACCCGGAACTGACTGATACCGGGGATACTTCGCTTGACACTCCTCTTACCTGCACCGCCATGTCCCTCCTGCTGGAGAATCCAGTGCCGCGCTGTTCTATCCACTCCTGCAGTGCTTCCAGACATGCAATCGCCTTCTCCCCCAGCTTCTCCACCATCTCATGGAGGACACAAATTATCTGGAGAAGCGACTGTACGGGCTAAAGAACCCCCTCCAGCTCACATACATCCGCAATCAAATTCCAAACATCATCTGGCGGTAGCTTACCATCTGTTCATCCTTAGCCGCCAGCTGTAAGCCGCAGAGCCTCTGTGCAGGCTCAGTCAGGTCGTCTTCGTTCATTGGTCTTGCCCTCGACCAATCAGTGGTGGGCACACAACACACTCTGTCCACTCCCTTGCCTGTCTCAGGGAGGGACTTCTGGTCCTTGATGCCCTCCTCCACCCTTTTCTCGGGCCTGTCGGTGAGTTGAGCACGCAGGCACTCCTCGCTCTGCCCTTCTTCGGCGTGCACCTGTTTTCCTCCCGCCAATGTTTCACCGTGGCATCCCGGACCGGCCTGCTTCGACCACAGACGCGGATCCATGCAGTCCCCTTCTAAAACAAAGGCACAGGGGATGTCCCGGTAAACTCTGCCGGGCCAACTGCCATTTGGCTTGATGCTTACCTGTTGGATCCCATCTGCCGGAGCGATCTTCCTCTGAATGGTCTCTTCAGCTATTACGCCGACCCGGGTGCCTGTGATGGTGACGCAAGTTTGGGCTTTTGCCACTTTCAGAGCTTGCCTGTTCTTGTTTTTCCCCATTGGTCTGGACTTAGGTGTCTTCCTGGAACACTGGCGACCGTTGAGATGAGCGACTTTTAGCAGTGTGGGTGTTCAGCAGAGTGCGTGCATCTTTGTCTGTTGTGTGGTGCTGCCACCACAAAATTATTTTTTTGAAGGGTCCCCACCTTTTAGCAGGTGGAGTGTCTCATTTGGGATGCCATTGTGGAATGCCAGCCCCCAGGCATAGACAGACAGACATCGAATGTCCTAAAACACACACATTTATTAATCTAAATATAATAAACAGCACCACAATGCCTAAATCAGCCAACTCATTTCTTTCTTTCCTTTAGTCTCTCCGTACATCTGCCACCTTTACTCCTCTCCTCCCAAGCTCTGTCTTCTTCCTTCCAACTCCGGCTCATCTAATGGTGGGAGGTGGCCTCTTTTATAACAACTCAGATGTGCTCCAGGTGCTCTGTGATAATCTTCCAGCAGCATTTCCGTCACACCAGAAGCACTCCAGGTGTCCCTGGAATTCCTTCTGGCAGCACTTCCAAGTGTCGCAGAAGTGCTGCCATCCAGGGCTCCATAGTCGTCCGGGCTCCCCCTGGCGGTGGCCACGGGCCCTAACAGGGATGAGCTTCCCAGCTCTGTTCCAATGGCCCCCATGCGGATCAGGACGGCTGCCCTCTTGTGGCCCAGGGGAGGTATTGTCCCTCTCATGGACCTTCCAGGCGTCCCGGCTAGGAAGGGTCCCCAGCCGCCTGCCACAGTGGCTAAAAGGGTTTCCTCTGCATGTCCTCCTTGCCCACCACTAAGTGCAGATGACCATGACCTTATTTATAACGATGTACTGAGCAACCAGTCAGCACCAGATGCAAGTAGAAATAAGGATATGCAGTATTTAAAAAGATACAAGTAATAATAACAATGGGGTCTCAATGTTTCATTATTATATGCTAACACCGTATCAGTTTTCCTACTTCTTGCAACACACTGCCTAGGCACACGCAGGTTTAGTTTAATCTGAAAAAGATTTTTTGTTTAAATAGTTTCTGACTTCAGCAGGAAAATGAGTTTGAAATACAATAGGACACCTGCATGCATTTTTCTAGGGACCTATGGGAGGAAATAAAAGTGCTATATAGAGGAAATTGTCCAGAATTTCTCAGGATTCCATCAGAACAGGCCTGAGTTTGTTGTGTTTAATTTTTTTTTTAAATATATATTTTTGCTGCCATTGTTTTTAGTATTAATAATTATGATCCAATGGTCTAATAATTTGTTGGATTACTTATTATCATTATAATTAAATTATATTTATTGTCTTTTTGTTGTTTCAGATTGCTTTTCCTTTTCGTGAATTCCACTCTATTGTTAACAGTATTTTTTCCATTTTCTCTGTATGTCAGATTTTTGCAGTATAAAGCAGGGTAACCAAAAGATTTCACTTAACCAACTATAGCATCCTTTGCACAAAATGTGTAAGTCTACAATTGCCATGACAACAAGCTATCAATGAAGCCATTATCCACAATCTAATAATTGGGAGTTGTCCTTCTCTGTCAGTTGTTGACAATAAGTATTTTAGACAGTTTCTTGAGGTTATGGACAATAAGTACACAAGAATAATAAGGACAATGATTACAGAGGAAAGGATACCAGTGTTGGTAAGAAAAGTGAAGCAGGACTGTTGCGGAGAAGCTGGATAGCCAATCATCTGTCTCAGTAACAGCAGTCTTATGGTCTGATCACAGGCTTCACTCCTTCCTTAGAGTGACTACACGTGTGCTCCAAATCAAAGGGTTGTTATGCATTTGAATCCTACATCTTGGACTGCAGGCATTTTACAGGCAGACACTGCGGAGTGCAAATTGCTTCTACCTTTAATGAGATTGTGGAAGAATATGACATTTGTCAGAAAGTCAGCTGTATTATAACAGACAATGCTTCAAACATTAAGTGTGCCCTAAAGGTTCACATGCCACAGCAGCAATATTTTTATGACAGTGGGAGTGAAGAAGTGGATCTAGATGATGAAGGTTTGTGGGAGGATTTGAATTCAGAAGAAAAGGAGTTAACTTGATCAAATGGTGAACGCCTCTCATGTTTTGACCACTCGCTTCAACTACTTGTGAATAACAGCTTGAAGGAAGTTAGAATCATCTCTCTTGCCATCACCAAAGCATCTTGTTTCATATGTAGGTGACACAGTTGTTCATATTTTAGAGACACATCTGCAGCCATGTTTGCCACTAACAAAGGATGAAGATCGTACTATAATGAAATCAGCACGAGTATATTTTGTTGAATGTTTTATTATATGTAGACATTAATGACTGCAGAATGCCCAGGTGGAGCTGGGCGAGCACTGTAAGTCCCAGAGTTTTACTTTTTTATCCCTCTAATGCAGGCTGGACTTTTTATTTTCCTCTCTTCCCTACCATATATTTGTCAAAGCAGGCACTGATTTTTTCACTATAAGCTTTAGAGACACAAAACTTTACTTTAACCTCTCCTGAATAAGGGTTTTTTATACTTTTACTTTTATAATTGTAACTTTTCTTTTACCATTTGAAAAAAAAACTGAGTTACATTCTTTGCAGGAAAATGTACTATAAAAATGAACGCTTTTCTAGTAACCTAGTCAAGTATGGAGACGGCATGGAAGATTGTTGCAAATGCTCTATTTGCGGGTGACAAGGAGGTTAGAGATTAAGGAAGACTGAAAGAGACATAAGAGGGAGTCCATTATTGTTGTACTTACTGTAAGTGAGCAACTTGAGTAGCCACCCCACCTTGAGGAGAGAACCTAAGCCTGTCCTTTAGGATCACAGCCTTGTAATCACTTCCTATGATTACATTTAACTAATTAATTATTTTGGCCTTTTGCCATTAATGTTTACATTTGCCCTAGTTATTTTTTATGAAAGATTTGGTCATCTTGACTGTTGTAAGAATAGCATAAAATTGAGAAGTTTATCTCTTGCCATCTGCTAACTTCTAAAAAATATTATTTGACACTAACTTTTCGGTATCATTATAAAGTGTCTCTCAAACAGGAAATGAATTGTATTAACTTGTATTTATTTGCTAGTCCTTAAAGTAATTAATATTCTGCCAAAATACCTCTTGAACTATGATTGTACTCCCCTGAAATTAAAATAAAGTGAACCTTGAGGGGTCTAGATAAACATGCATATTCAATTTAGAGATTCATTTAGAGACTGTATGAATTGCAAATTATTAATACGGAAGACAACTTTACAAATATTGTATTTTTCCCCATGTATTTTCATTTATATATATACAGTGGTACCTCGGTATACGTCCTTAATCCGTTCCAGATCCTTTGACTTATACCAAACAGGACGTATACCAAACTAATTTCTCCCATAAGAAATAATGGGAAAATGATTAATCCGTTCCCATGAAAAAAAATCCTATTGTTAATGGCATATTATACATTGATGGGGTTGTATAAAATAATTTAAACACTGCTTAATACTGAAATTCATAAATACAAAAGCAATTCGATGAAATAAATGAAAATTTTACCTCACTTTACTTTTTAATAACGTCTTTGTTTTTCACAATCATAGATACCGTCGTTTTCGGCAAATGGTATGCAACAGCCATGTCCCGGATACGCATGCCACCTTCGTATTTTTCAACAATCAATTCAAATTTACGTGAAAAAAACACAAAATCACGTTGTGATGATGCGGGTTTGCTGTATGCTCCCATCTGCTGTCAGGGAGCCCTTGAACCCTACACCGTCGGTAATGTGCCTCACTGCTAAGCTCATCGGTAACAATAAAGCAAAGTGATGGTGAAAAAGTGCTTTTATTAAAACAATCAACAAGGTGTTCAAATTAAAGTGCAGTCTCCAAAGTTCCAATAAATAATCCATAAAATCAGAAGTGAAACGTGGAGGTTAAAAACAATAGAAAAAAGTCTTCTTAAAAACAACTAGGTTAAAATACAGCAGGAAGCATTCTTTTAAAAAAAAAAAAAAAACAAGAAGAAGCCCGGTGCCTTCTTACCTGGTCGACCCCATCGCCCTACTTGCAGCTGACCTTCACTCTGCCTACTTTAGCTACTTCATGCACAGTGCGCACACTCTCTCTCTCTGTTTCTCTCCCCTGTCAGCCCTTTTTTTACTCCCCTTCTGGCCGACTCGCGCTTCTATTTATCAAGATAAGCAGCCCCAGGAACAGTCATGAATGCGAATGGTCTCTCACCTGTGCACTTAGGTGAGAAACGGCTACATCGCGAATTGCCCTGAACCGCTTCCGCCACATAACTATCACGCCCCCTCACCAAGCCGTGAGCGTGGTGATTATTTATTTTATAACTGGCCTTTGACAGGAGCTGTGAACCCGCTATAACACACACGTGAAAATTCACAGAGAGTTATAGCGGCGGTTGTTCACTGAATGCTAGCAACTGGCGCACTGACGCTCGTGGGCAGTCGTGGCTTTGTCTTGAGAGAGGTAAACAAGGGTAGCACGCGGTGTTCTAGCACGCGAGTTGTACTCCAAACAAAGGTCGTATACCAAGCAAAATTTTTCGTGTCCAAACAGGACGTACTCCAAAGCAGATATATACCGAGGTACCACTGTATATATTTAAATTAAAAATGTTTGCCAAAATCATCACTTTTTTTATTAGTTATGATTTTAACCCACTGTAAAATATTTAAAACTAGCAAAATACCCGCGCTTTGCAGTGGCAAAGTACTGCCTTAAAATTTTTATTAAGAAGAAAATTAAACCTTTTTAAACTGAGGGAAAATATACCAATAATTATTTGTTAAGGATCTCTTTGTATGCCACATTGTCATTTCAGCCCTCCGGTTGTAATATGACCAAGATGTGAAAAGTAATCTTGTTTCAAATCTCACAGCTTGGATTGCTGCTGTCATAATCGGTTTGAGTTTCATGGTTTGTTTCAATTACGTTAGTATTTGCAGGACTTTTGTTGAATTGACATTCGGCATCTGTCAAACGTGTAAGCATACAACCAGGTTCATCGATAACTTCACATCCAGCTTTTGAGAGCTCAAACACTCATAAACATCAACGTGTCCACTACTGAAATTGTCACCTGAGAATCTAAGATGTTTAAGAGGCATTGGTGGTTGTTGAAAGGTTTAAAATATTTGGCCATTTTGGTACACTTAAAAGCGACAACCGAACAATTCAGCGGCAGCCATCAACTCACAT